>NW_006399808.1:12724118-12766697 GCF_000299155.1 Elephantulus edwardii | reverse complement strand
ATTTAATAATAATTAAAAAAGTATTATAATAAAAAACTAGTATTGCTTTCTTCAAAAGAAATGACCTGCTTTATTACAAGTAAAATGCAACTTTGTTGAAATAATTTTACTCATTTAGCTATTATTGTACGTTTCCAAGTTTAATTTGTTTGCTTAGATTTCAGTATGGTTTTGGGATTATTACTAGAATAAATAAGAAGTGCCTCACCATGCTATTGTTGGTTATAATATATCTTCATATCAATTAATTATCTGCCACCCTAGTCATATGGTGTTGAATCATTTACTCAATGAATCATTATTGATCGTATTCTAAGTGTCAGGCACTGGTTCGGCAATGGGGATGCAGTGATTATCAAGACAGATGGGGACAGAAAGGGTCTCTCACCTAACTGAATTTGATGCACTAGATATAGAGTTGCAAAGTATTGCCAATATGAAGCACTCTTCTTATTTTGTAGTGATACTCTGTGGCATTTTAAGTTATTAATTGATTGGGTCACTCACCTTATCAAAGAATACAATGTTCCTAATATGTTTAACAATCAGTTATTTAAACATTTGGCTTAAATAAAAAAATGAATATATAAGAAACCTTTGGTGGTGTAGTGGTAAAAAATTACACTGCCAACACAAAGACACAAGATTCAAGTCCACCAGCTGCTCTGTGGCGAAAAGATGAGCAATCTCCTCCTGTACAATTTACAGCTCTTGCAAACCTGCTAGACAGTGAACTCTGAGTCATCGTCTGTCTGACTTGATGGCATATAACAACAATAACTGTATTAGATGGTTTATGTATATGAACAAATAAAACAGTTACTAAATAGTTATAAAAGTCATTAAGCATTATTATTTAGTTTGAAAACAAATTGAGGGTCAGGAATATTTAGCAGGTTTATCAACAGTATTCCCACAGTGGATAAGTAAGCTGAAATGTAAATCCAAAGCCTACAACAAACCTCATGCAAGCCCTTCCTAGCTCATTGAACATTAGTGTGCAATAATTCTTCTCAATGCTCAAAATTTCAAACCACTGATGCAGTGTTTTTGCCCTCATATAAACTCAGTGTGATTATTTTTTACAGCTAAGTGAATTGCCTATATACTTCACATTTGCATAAATTCAAACATCAATTCACTTCAGTCATATATCCCAGAGGTTCAGAGATTATGGAGTCTTAGCTCTTTTCAAAATTGTAAATAAAATATTCTAAAGTCTTACTACAATTTTAAGCAAATTTTGTTGATTTCTTAAAATAAATGTGATTGTTATTTTAAGCTGGGAAACAAAGAGTCCGAAGCCTAATATAACAAAGTGGGTATTCATACAGATTTACAAGTGTTTACTAGAATTAATTTTTTGTTTTATTTTATTTATGCAATATGTTTTGATATATACTACTAAAATTATATACCAAGAATACAACCTACCGTACAAATCAATTTTCTTGCAAAGTGAATTATTTTTGAGGAAAATGTGCAATGAATAAATAGAAGTCTAACTTTTCTGTAAATGTTCATTAATATCACAATAATAAAGGGGAAATATGAATGCTTTTAATAGCTGGAGTTAGATATTAAGATATAGAAAATTATTGGTAAAAGAGAAATGGTTCTGAACGATCACTTTTTCACCTTTTTTTTTCACTTCTAAAGTATTTACAAGTGTTTCTATATTGGCTTTTATGATCTTTTACTCTTTCTTGTGTAATTTTTAATTGGTATCATTATTAATCAGTATTTCTAGATGTCTATATTTGTATATACAATTATTAAAGATATGTACCTTTGGTTATATTATTAAAGATACATATATAATGATGTGTATGGATATGTTATGTATATTGTACAGGTACATAACATACATCTAGGTTTATTCTCACTAATTAAAATGATATTGTTTCTGTTGTTGTTATTTTATGTCAATGAATTAGAATTGACCCAAAGCTCTTAAAAGATCACCCATTCGTCTCCCACAGAACAGCTGGTGTTGAATTTGAACTGCATGCCTTTATAGCTTCTTACTACTAGGCTACAAAATTAAAGGATTCTCAGTTAATCTCATTCATTATGATGTAGGAAAGCATCAATCATGAAATTGAGCCAAATCTTTGTTCTACCAGTTTAAAGAATGCTGCTTCATTGAAAATAAGTAATAGTTTTTATTTCTGCACAATATGTTTTATTACCTATTAAAAATGCAAAGAAGTTCTGTATTCAGTACTAGCCATTCATTTCTTGTCTACTTTGTCCTAATTTATTGATATATTACCTCGTTAAACACAAAACTCAAATTCAAATCAACTCATCTCTGACCTTCTAGTAAGTTGTCCAGAGGCTGTATATCAGAAAAAAGTTTTCCCCTTTTTCCCCCCAAAGAACTGTTAGTATATTTGAATCACCTGAGAGGTACTGTCTTTGAATTAGTAGTGCAATTCCTCACTGATTATGCCCCCAGAGCTCACACAATGATTTATTCAATTCTTAGTGAAGACATTTTTATTTTTGGTATCAAACCCTGTTTAAACAGCAGTCCTGTTTAGTTTCCATAGATTGACTCAGATAACATCTATTAGAGGATGAACTGAGTTGATAAAAGGAGTGGGGGAATGGTTTGGGAAGCTAAATGCTGAGTCATCTTTTCTCTCATACTGAATTTATTATATAAATACCCAAACTTATTGATATAAAGATTTAGCAGACCAAAATATATACAAGGCTACCAATTTATTTTGTTTAAAAAAAAACAAAAAAGTAAACAAACCTGAATCATAATTATTAACTTTTCTCTGTATGTTGACTAGTCTTTCCCATGCAGTCATACTTTCTTAAGGTATTTGCAATTAATTGTTCCACCTCTTTTCTTTTGAGTGAATTTAAGATTTTCTAATCCCAAGAGTCACTGAGTTATCTGTTAAAATATTTTTGTTACCACAGAACAGACCTTCTTTAGAGAAAAAAGCAAGACTTTCATGAAGCATTAAAGAGGAAAAGTCAGTCAGCTTCAAGACACAAGGACTACTGTTCCCATTCACAGCTTTGTTTAAATCTTGCCTTGTTTTTCCTCAACAAACCATGCCACAATGCTGCTGCATGTTCCCCTCCCAAACTAGGGCTGTCAATACCAGGTTGTGCAGTCCTTGAATATGCGAGCAGGCTAGAGTCAGTCTTCCCATGAAAATCAAGTCAATGACCTGCCTCCTTGGTTTCTTGTGAACCAAAAGAAAACCATAATTTTTCATCCCTCCCATTCTCATGTGTTGTAAATGCTCACTCAAGTTGCAATCTAATACAAAATGCATTAATTCCTCCAAAGTGAGCTTACCATGCATGATTTAATTATAGGCAATTGGACATACTTTCCCTTTACTTTAAAAAAAAATTTCAGGCATCTATATGTAAGAAACTTCTCATTCTGTAGATTGTGTTACCAATATTATGCAATCTTGCAGAAGACAAAGTTTTGTCTTCATTGTTTGTCAAAAGCAACAACAAAAGAAAAGTATAGTCACTAATCTTTTTATCTAAAAACTCTTTATCCTTAAATACCCAACTCACAAGGTACCGTACTTCAAAAACAACACAAAAAATACAAACCTACTCTGTTTTTATTTTAATCCCCTCCATTTTCTGTCAGTGTTGAAGGGAGATGCACAAAATTACACATGGCTTTCCAAGATTTGCATTTAAAAGATTGTATACAAGCTTCAATACAGGTTGCTTTGCTGTGACCATAGAAACATCAGAAAAGTTGGAAATTCAGTCCACTGAACTTCAAATGACTTTATTAAAGTGTCACTAATCAGAGTTAAAAGACACAAGGTTTTAGTGTTTGGACTAACAAAGTGAATAACTTTTAAAGTGTAAAGGCCTACTAAGGGCATTGCTTTTTTTCCCCCTTGTAAGAGCCTTTTGGAAGCAAATTAAATAAGAAAACTTTCACTGCTTTCTCAGAAAGATTAATCACATACAGATAACAACTCAGCTAAACTGTGGTACTAACTAGAGTGGGTTCAGATTGGGAAGCTGGGAAAAATGAAGCTGGTAAAGTCTAAGCATTATATGAATAAATGATAACAATCTACCATCATAGATTTCAACCCATGGCATGTGGTTGTTGTTAGGTGTCATCAAGCTGAATGGAATTCATAGTGACTGTATGAACAACAGGACCAAATCTTGCCCTACCCTGTACCATCATCATGATTTCTGACATTCTTATATTCATTGTTAAGGTCATTGTGTTAATTCATCTGATTGAGGGTCTTTCCGTCTTTTGTTTGCACTTTACTGTGGTCAAGAATCTCTAAATATGTACATAATAGTAACTTTATGAGATATAGATAAATAGATATAGATGTGGTGCTGTTGTTGATATATGCCTCCACATCAGAGCTGACAAATATATTCCACTTCCTAAACAACATGCCTCTGGAAACTCTATGAACTTTGATGAATGTCAATAGTTACAGAAAAGCTTCAGGCCTTTTGTTCATAGGATCACTATGGGTCATGCTCGACACGAGGGCAATCAACAACTAGATAGATGATAGATGGATAGATAGATAGATAGATAGATAGATAGATAGATAGATAGATAGATATTTCAGATATTGACTATTTTTGTCGAAGAAATCATTGGAGAAGCTCAAAATTGTCAGTCAAAACTAGGCCACTGGTGGGGGTGTGAGTCAGACCATCAATTACTCATATGCGACTCCAAATTGAGTCTAAAAAATGAAAATAAGTCCATGTTGTTGTTATGTGCCGTCGAGTCGCCTGCGACTCATAGCAACCCTATGAAATAAGTCCATAGAAACCAAAATATGATCTTGAACCAATTCCTTCAGAATTTCAAGATAACCTTAGTTATTAGTTTGAGGTATTGAACATCAATGATCATAGACCAGATGAGCTCTGTGATGATATCAAGGATACCATCCGTAAAGAAAGAAAAAAAGTCATTACAAAAAAACAGAGGCAAAAGAAATAGCTCACTCACCATAGAAACCAAAATATGATCTTGAACCAATTCCTTCAGAATTTCAAGATAATCTTAGCTGTAGGTTTGAGATATTGAATATCAAAGATCATAGACCAGATGAGCTCTGTGATGATATCAAGGATACCATCCGTAAAGAAAGAAAAAAGTCATTACAAAATAAACAGAGGCAAAAGAAATAATCAAAATAGATATCAGAAGAGACTCGAAAAATTGCACTGGAGCACTGAGAAGCCAAAACAAAAGGAAAGCATGATAAAGTAAAAGATTTGAGCAGAAAATTTCAAAGGTAACCTCGGGAGGACAAAGCAAAATTTTATATAATGAGATATACAGAAAGTTAGATTGACAAATAAAAAGGGAAAAATTTGCTCTACATTTCTCAAGCTGCAAGAAATGAAAAACAATTTTAAGCCTCATGTTGCAATACTAAAAAATGCTATGGGCAGTATATTGAATGACTCAGAAAGCATCAAAAGACGAAGGGAATACACAAAATCACTGCACCAGAAAGAACTGATTGACACTGAAAAATTTCAGGAAGTAATGAAAGAAGAAGTGGAAGCTGCATTGAAGGCACTGGAAGAAAAAAACAACAATTAAGGCTTCAAGAATCGATGGGATACCAACTGACTTGTTTCAATTAACAGACACAGCCTTGGATGTGCTCACTAGTCTGTCAGGAAATTTGGAAGACAGCTGTCTGGCTAAATTGGAAGAGGTCCATACTTGTTCCCATTCTCAAGAAAGGTGATCGAACTGAATGTTGAAATTATTGAACAATATTGTTAATATACGTGCAAGCAAAATACTGCTGAAGATCATTCAAAAATGGCTAGAACAGTACACAGACAGGGAAATGTCAGAAGTTCAAGTAGTATTTAGAAGAGGCCATTGCATCAGGGATATCATTGTTGATGTCAATGGGATCCTAGCGAAAAGTAAGTAATAATACCCGGGGGGTGGGGGGGAAATGTCTATTTGTGCTTTATTCACTGTGCAAAGGCATCTGACTGTGTGGATCATAACAAGTTGTGGCTGACACTGAGAAGAATGAGAGTCCCAAAACACGTAATTTTGCTCATTCCAAATCTATACCTAGACCAAGAGGTTGTTGTGTGAACAGAGCAGGGGGATACTGCATGGTTTAAAACTGAGATGGGAGCGAGTCAAGGTTGTTTTCTCTCTCCATACCTATTCAATCGGTACGCTGAGCAAATAATCTGAGAAGCTGGACTCTATGAAGAGGAGTGTGGCATCAGGATGGGAGGGAGACTTATAAAAGCCTTTGTTATACAGTTGACACAACCTTGCTTGCTGAAAGTGAGGAAGACATAAGCACTTATAGAAGATCAAGGAATTCAGCCTTCAGAATGGATTCCATCTCAATGTCAGAAAAACAAAGATTTTTACCACTGGCACAATAAGCAACAGCATGATGGATGAAAAGGAGATTCAAACTTTCAACAGCTTCATCTTGCTTGAATCCACAATTAATAGCTTTGGTACCAGTGGTCAAGAAATAAGGAGGTACATTGCACTGGAAAAATCTGTAGTTAGGGATGTCAGTTTTAGGACTAAGGGCCATCTTCTTTGTGATCACTTGATCACTTGCTATGCACCTGAGAACTGGACAATGATTAAAGATGACAGAAGAGGAATTGACTCTTTTAAGAAGTGCACTGAACATGCCATGGATGGCCCAGAGAACAAACAGATATATCTTGGAGAGGGTGAAGCCAGAGTGCTCTTTGGAGGCAAGAAAGCTGAGGCTTTGCCTCAAATACTTCAGGCATGTTGTTAGGAGGTGCTATTCCTTGGAGAGCTTGGAAGCATGGAGAGTTGGCTAGGGAGAGAAAGGCCCTAGACCAGGAGGATTGACAACGGTAACTGTTAAAACAGGCTCTTGTGTGTCAGGAAGTGTGAAGATGGCAGAGGCTAGAACAGGGTTCAACAGATCCTTTGTTCGCAGGGTCTCTATAAATTGTACTCAAAGTCGATGGCACCTAACTACAATAATATATGTGTTGTTGTAGTTGATGATTGCCTTCGAGTTGAGCATGACTCATAGAGAACTTTATGAACAAAAGGCCTGAAGCCCCTCTACAACTATCAACATTTACCAAAGTTCATAGAGTTTCCTGAGGCATGTTGTTAGGAAGTGGATGCCACTCCTGCTTCCAAAATCTATGTGCATATATGTGTATGTCGTTGTTTTTGTGTACTGTCCAGTGAGGAGTGATCCATAGCTGACCCTCCATCTGGTTTCAGAGGCAGTTTATTGGACAGGAGGAGACTGCCCAGCCTGCTCCTGTGTAGCAATGATGGCCTCAAACTTTGTGCCCTCAGGATTGCAATTCAACAATACACACACACACACACACACACACACACACACACACGAGCAGCAGGGTGGCCTAGAGGCAAGAAGCTGCTCTGCAATCATTAAGAGTTGCTAAATTTAAATGATAATAACACAAGAACGATAAAACCCACACCACCACAAAAGCCAAAATAATCAATTAAATGGAAAACAAAATATATAGCCATCTTCTTTCCCAGTGGCTCTTAGGAGATCCTCAGATAATTATCTGTGGTCTTAAGCAGCTAATTAACAGCGGACTCAGATGAAGTACATTGGTATCAATTCAAATACAGCTTCCCAAATCAGAAACTCAAAAAACACAAACATCACATTCTGTTAACTGTTCACTCAATTATTTGCACCCAATTTTGTTTTGGTTTTTCTCTTTTGTTTTTTGTTTTTCTTTTTTTTTTTTACCAGTGTTCTATTCCAACATAAAAGGAACGTTTCAATGATTAAGCAGTAAAGCAAGACCACCAGAACATGGACATTCATTCAGATCTCCAAGTATACAAACATTCCTGTCCATGAAGATGTCAGTTATTGATGGATTTTAAATGGATGGTTTCATTTGTTTCTATGAACAACCCATAATTTGATGGAATTATACATGTACCTTTAAAAGTAGAAAAAAAAAGTATAAAAATTATGACTACAATATTACCAAAAGCAAATCCAAATTAATTACTCCACTTCAGTTCAATATGCATATTCATTCTCTCAAAATAATTAAGCATTGTTATATAGCTGGTGACATCTCAGATACTAAGGATTTATTAATGGGTGAGAAATATAGCAGGGAAAAAAGAGATCATAACTCAGGTGGGAAGAGGCACTGGAGATAGAAGGAATGAACTCAATTTAAGTATTAATTTGTAGTGTGAAAGTAAGATGTTATGAAATTGAGAACAGTCTAATTCCACCTGGAAGACAACTGAGGATTTTTCTTTTGAGGGGTGTTGTAAAGCTGAGCAATGAATAATGAGAAGGAATCATCCACACAAGGAAAATAGATAATAGCTCCAATGGGCATGCAAAAAAGTTGAGTGCACACAGTGACGGGTGTTCCCAAAACAGGGCCTGTATGTTAGATGGGCTGCAGAAGTTTAGAAGTTTGGCATAATGAGGTATTTCTCCATCAGTGAGCTTGCAAGGAAAGATATATTAAAATGGCACAAGGCCTCCTGGTCTCACTGTGCTCATGCTGCTTGATCGATGAGTACAAAGCCAGAATCGTTTCTCTAATAAATTTGCTCCTGAATTTTTCAAGGTAATTTGGAGTTTCATTCGCCACAGGAAAGGAGACTCTGGAGTACAGTATATTTCAAATAATACATTTATATATCAGATAATCTTATTAAAATGCCATAAGCAATGCCTCTTGTATGTATTCTGGCAAAATTTAGCGTACTGCTTAATGTTCATGAGGAACTTTTTACATAGACCTAAAAATTGTCATTGTGGGGTTAAAATGTATATTGTTTAATAATTAATGAGAGGAATAAAGAAAATACGCAATGCTAAACATATTCCTGCTCATTTCTTTAGGTCACATTACAAAATGAACTTTTTTCAAGCCCTCTGTTACAGCACTCCATTGTCCATTGATTAGCTCTAATACTGTTCCTGCTTAAATCAAAACTGGGCTGATTTTGTTTTTGAAAGTGGTTAATTTGTTTTCTTTACTTTTCGGGTCCTTCCCCACCACTGATGCTTAACAATTCATGAAAGTCCATGGTTTATCTTCTTTCTATTATTAGACAGACCTCGTGCATCTAATTATTTTGCATAACTTTCAACAATTTTGGTTGTGTGTTTTGTCTAGAGTGTCAGGCCTAATATCTATTTTTAAATTACTTTCTTCAGCAGTGGAAGTTCTGTACTGATAAACTACTCAATATGCAAATTAATTTAAAAATACTGAAAATCTTAGGATTGTTAGAACTATTACATCCTACATGTAAAGTTATATTAAGATACAACTAAGTTCTCATTAATTTTTTTCTTACCAAATAGAATTGTAAGACAGATTGTCATTTTTGACTGATTTACGGGTCAAAAAGAACAGTAAGTATTTACCAGATGACAACTTGTGCAGGTTGGTGAGGTGGATGAAGTCTGGCATCAGTGATGTGGATTCTAACCCCACAGCACCCACATACCTACCCCATAGAATAATAGCTCAATATATTATTGCTTTGAGTCATTCTAGTTACATGGAATGGAGGGAGGAAACCCACAGAAAATGAACTAGTTTCTGGAAAAAATATCTGCCTTAATGATAGTAAGTAAGCTCTAAGTCTAAATACGGGTATTCATATAGGAAAACAACCCACCCCAAACTAAAGAAAGAAGTCTCAGTATGGGAAACATTGCAAAACTATTGCTTAAAGTTTACAAAGTTTCTGTAGATATAAAAGATTTAAAAAGGGTAGAACTTTTGCTAAACAATACCCTAAGGAGTTGCTGATATAGGCAAGCATAGTTGATGACAAACCAAACCTCAGAAGTACATAATATTTAATTATTTGCTTTTATATATACAAATGGAACATTCTGATGTTGAAAAACACTAACTTATAGTTTAAAATTAATATATTTTAGAGCATTATGTTTATCATAAGAGTCCAGAATGAGGGTTGTAGAGTGGAGTATACTTGGGGTGGGGATGGGGATGGGGATGGGGATTTGCGGGGTCAGAGGGGATTGTGTACAAATGAAGGCGTTTGTCTTTTGCTTTTCAAGGAGAGGAGTGAACTGGGGGTGGGGGTGGGGTGGGTAGGGAGAAAAGTGCAACAATGAATGAATGGAATTTAAAAAAAACACTAACTTAATGTTATAATAAATAAAAAAGTGTATTGTGAATACCTTTTAGGGAAATAAATGTAAGTAAACATTTAGTATATATGTCATATTAACCAATAATTTCATACTTCTGCACCTCTAAGAATCACAAAAAATGTACCTGAAAGCCCTGTTTTCTCATCAATAAAATAATAGAGAATTATACAATATTCATAAAATTAAATGTGATAACAGTAATAAAGATGAATTTAAAAGCTTGAAACTTTATCATTGGCACTTTAAATAGCATTTTAATATCATTCCTAACAATAGAGCAATATAAAATTTTTTTAAAGTACAAGACACAAATGTATATCTTGACTTCGGTAGTTTTAGAAATGCTAGCCAAATTTTATTTTATTATGTGATAAAAATATACTATTTATGTTCACACTAGGCAAAATTCTAAAAAAAGTAATGTTTCAATTCCATGAACTTAATCTAAAATAAAATACATTGGAAAATATCTAATTATTAGACTTAAAATATGAAAATTAAGGATTTTATTTTAAAAGTTTTAACTGAACAGATATTTGTGTGCAATTGTGAAATATCCTAGCTAAAAAACATTGACCACTCTCCTTATTACTGGATATAGCAGTTTAAACAGACTATTTAGGAAAATCAGTATCTTTACAAGTATGTTGAAAAGATTTATAAGACATACCAAAATATAATTGCCTGATACAGGAAAGCAGGCACACTAAAAGATAAGATGGCCATCATTCAGTATCACTTATGGCATTTTTAAAATCTAATGGAGACAGACAAAATGTAGCAGCCGAAAACATAAAAGAAGGAATAAAAAGTAAAAAACACACAAATCTGAATTCTTTATTTAATGTTAAAAAAGAGTAAGCGAAATTTTTTTTCACATTAAGGGAAAAAGTGATATGTTAATGGTAAAAGACATTTTTTGAAATATATATTATATCTATGATGCAAGTTCTAAATGTTACAAATACAATGCTTCCCTCGCCTTTTAAATTGAGAATTCTTTACATTGGGTTTCAAAGCACATTGTAAAGTTAAGTAAAAAAATATCATGTGACAATTACATAAATACTATTTGGATTATGAATTGCTCTTAGAATGTATTTGCTCTTGGAAAGAATTATTGAAACACAAATAATTATTTTAATTATTTATCTTAAAAATTATTTGTTGTTTTAAGACAAACTAAATGATTGGAACTTTTAAAGTACCTAACAGTGAGCTAATATGCACATAATCACACATTTTTTTAAAATATGTGTTTATGTTTTTCATTTTTAATATATAACTGTCAGGCAAGAAAAGAAGTTCTTGCCAGATAATAAAGTTAATAAGAACAATAGCAATTTTAGTTTCTCACTTAATAAGATGGAGTGTATTTGATTACTTAAGCCAAAAAATTTAAATTATTTCAATTTACTAACACTTTCTAGTTTTCAAAATATTTTTATTTACATTATTTTATGTCAATAAGTCTAGGTCTACATAATTCTAAACCTTATCAATACGCATGCTGTTTTTATAAAGTTTGTAGTAAGATATTTTCATTATTTTACATTACTACTTAGTGTGAATCATAAAATGCTTATAAGTTTATCTACCCATTGATTCAACAATCAATAATGATAAGGATCATACTAGGAGAAAATTTATCAATCTGCATTATTTAGTGAATTGTAGGAATAACATACGTTTCATGATTTCCTTTCAAAGAACTTAGTTTTGCTTAATTGCATGTTTATGTTTTATTAAAAGAAGAAATGAAAGGACATTTAGGCAACCATTAATCTCTTGTATAAGATAGAAAGCCACTAGTACTCTCAATACATCAATGTCTTGGGAACATACAAAAGGATTCTGATTTAACCTAGAATCTTTTATGTAAAATGCAAAGTGTCTCTATACCATCAGAAGTACTCCAGATGGCTAGATTTAAGTTTCTTTAAATTATATTTTTAATAAGTTTTCTCTTAGATATGTAATGTTATACTTAGAGATTATTTATCATATCGTCATTAGTACAGGTAATAATATAGTGATCAAAAAGAATTTTTTCATGAAATCAATAATACAATATGCATAGAATTTAAAAATATATAGTGAACACATAATGTGTTTCAACAATTCAAAATATCCTATTAACAATCAGTTTTCTCCTAAGTGGACATTAGCATACCAGCTTGGGTTCCACTTCTTAGAAGACTTAGGAAATAAATAATACTTTGAGATTTTACACTAGTAGTAATTCCACAACACAAAAACAACAAAATACTTAACTGAAAATGAAGTCAAATGAGTCAGCAAAGTCCACAATGTATCATCTACTATTAATTCCAAATTCCTAAAATGAACATAAATACTCATATACTAAGTGCCTTGGGGTAACTCATATACTCTTTAAAACATTATTTCCAGGCCCCTCAAAAATACATTATCTTTATTCTTTAAATATGTTATCATATTTTAGACTTTAAAAATAATGTATATCTTCCTTATTTTCCTCTTTTTTAAAAATGCCTAACTGAAATATTGCTTATGTAAGCTTTAACTAATTAATTGAAAAGACTCACTAAGGCAAATTCCTTGTTTTCACCTTGTGTCTAAGTAAATAAATAAATAAAAATGTAAAAATTATTTTCTAGAATCCAATGCAAGCATCTTGAAATAAAGAGAGAAAGCCAATATACATTTACCAGTGTTTACAGAATCACTAACTAGGGCAATACACATTTAATTGTAGTTTTATCTTATATGTATGACTTCACAAATTGCTAAGGATACTTAGAAATAGGATGGTATTAGTGCCAAATTGTTTTGGTATTCTTGAGTAGTTATCAAATAAAAAAGCAAGCTATCAATTAGTGTTCCGTTCGGGCCAAATTAGGTTTCAATTTGGACTTTTTGGTTGCTGTGAGTTACAGGTGACTTGACAGCACACAACAACAAATTTGCAAATGTTTAAGTCAAAACATAACTTACTAAAATAGAATTCTTTTTCTGCAATGTGTTCCATGGGCCATTTGCAGCTGAATAACTACAGTGCCATGTTAAAGTTACATTTTTAAGAGATCTTAATTAAACCCAATAAAAAGTAACCTGTATTCTAAATAATTGTCTGCAAAAGAAAGTGTTAGGTACATTAATTTTTGAAACAAGTTATACAATCATATCACTGCATGAAAACAGATTGTTAAGGTTCAATTTTGCAACACTGGTTATGCACAAAGCAGAAACAAGAAAAACCCTTCAAAAGACTAGTGGAAAAGTTTAACAGGGTAGCAGTAATAACTGTTGGAGAGGATGTGGCGAGAAAGGAACTCTTATACATTGTTGGTGGGATTGTAATATGGTGCAACCATCCTGGAAGGCTATTAGACACTTCCTCAAAAAACTAAACTTTTCCACATTAGCCAGCTATTCCACTACTTGGAATATACCCTGAGAATAGGAGAACTGAGGCACAAACTGAGATTTGCACACCAATGTTCATAGCAGTATTATTCACCATCACAGGAACATGGAAACAGCCCAAATGTCCAACCATAAAAGAATGGATTGAGAAATTATGGTACATTCACACCGTAGAATACCATGCAGCATGTAGAAACAATGATATTACCTAACTTGGAAGGGACTGCAGAGCATTATGCTGAGTGAGTTAACTCTGTCCCACAAGGATAAATATTGTATAAAATCATTATTATAGAATGAGTATAGGGATTCAAGAGGGGTAGGAGAGGCTGGAAGCAGAGAGATGAGGATGTGTGGGGAGCGGGGGTGGTGGGAAGGGGGCTTTAATCATCATATTGTAAAATTTGATGGGTGAAGAGCGAGGGAAATTGAAAGAATTTGTTAGAATATGTATTCAAATTTTGTAAATAAACTAGTAGAAAATTTAAAAAAATTTAAAAAACGACTAGTTGGAAGAAAATATTTTCTGACTTGCCCATAGTGTATATGAGTCAACAACATTTTAAAGAATACTATTAGACCCAACTCCATAAAATACGGTTTCTACATTCAAATTATATTTTATTTTTAACTTACTACAAAGAAATCTTGATGTAAACTTAAAAAGAAAGGTATACTACATTAAACTAAGAAGCTCTTGCAGCCTAGTAGTGGCTGTGCTATAATTCCAAAGGCACAGAGCCGAATCCACCAGCTGCCCTGTGAGAGAAGGATGGGAAATCTCCTTTTGTGCAATTTACTGCCTCTGAAAAACCACTTAAGGGTCAGTTGGGAGTCTATTCTGACTAAACAACAAATTAAAGACTACTGCCATCAAGTTGGTGTCAGCTCATAGTTGATCCTCTATTGAGCATCTAAGGTTGTAAATCTCTATTGGGGAAGAGACTATCCATCTTTCTCCCACAGAATCACAGCAGGATTTGAACCACCGAAGATGGCAGCCCAAATGGCAATGAATTACCTCAGTATCCTATGATACATAAATATAAGATTCTCACCACTGGACCAATTAGCAGCATCAGGATGGATGGCAAAGAGATTGAGATTGTTCACAGCTTCAGTTTGCTCGGCTCCACAGTCAACACTCTTGGCACCAGCAGTCAGGAAATCAAAAAGAGTATTGCGATGGGAAAGTCTGCTGTTAGGGACCTCTCTAAAGTACTCAAGAGCAACAGTGTCTCTCTGGAGACTAAGGTGCGTCTGATACAGGCCATGGTCTTTGCAATTGCTTGTTATGCATCAGAGAGTTGGACAATGACTAGGGAGGACAGAAGGAGAGTGGATGCTTTTGAGCTGTGGTGCCGGAGAAGGGTACTGAATGTACCATGGACTGCCAGGAAAACAAACAGATTCATCTTGGAGAGGATTAAGCCGAGCTACTCCTTGGAGGCAAGGATTCTGGGGCTTCGTCTGACATACTTTGGACATGTTGCCAGGAGGGACGGGTCCTTGGAGAGGGACATCATGCTTGGGAGGGTGGAGGGACGGTGCAGGAGGGGAAGACCCTCTATGAGATGAATTGACTCGGTGACTGGGGTAATCGGGATGGGTGTGTCAGAGAGGGTGCGGTTGACGCAGGATAGAGCGGGGTTTAGGGCTGTTGTGCATAGGGTCGCTATGAGTCGCAAACGACTCGACGGCACATAACAACAACAACAATGAAAATATTAATTTCTAAAAGTAAGAAAGGAAGATGAAAAAGAATGAGAAGGTTCCCACAATCTTATCTTTACTTAGCAAGAACTGCAAACATAATTTATTTAAGTGTAATTTTTGGAATGAAATTTCCGATCTATAAGGTAACTCGTGGTTGCTGTGAAGCCAGATACTGTTACCCATAGTGGACAGTGTTTGGTGAAGCTCCCTGATTAAAACAAGCTTGGAAGGAGGAGTGGCATCCACTTCCAGAATAGCTTGTCTCCAGAAACCCTATGAACCTGGAGAGAGGATGAGAGACACCCAAGCGTTGAGGACTCTCCTTCATAGGGTTGCTATGAGTCCCCTGCGACTCAACGGCACTGAACAAAAACAACAACAAAAGAATACATACACAGAGAACTGCCAGAAGTCCAAGCTGGATATAGAAAAGGCTGTGGCATCAGGAATATCATTACTAATATCAAATGGATACTGGATGAAAGCAAAGAATACCAAAAGAATATCTGTTTGTGCTTTACTGACTATGCAAATGCATCTGATTGTGTGATTCATAACGAGTTATGGCTAACATTGAGAGGAATGGGAATTCCAGAAAACTTAAGGTCGTTGTGTGAATAGAGCAAGGGAATACTGAGTGGTTTAAAATTGGGAAAGTTATATGTCAAGGTTGTATCTTTTCTCCATACATATTTAATCTGCATGCTGAGCAAATTATAAGAGAAAGTGAGCTCTATGGGGGTGGAGTGTCATCAGGACTGGAAAAAGAGTCATCAACAACCTTCATTATGTAAATAACACAATCTTGTTTACTCAAAGTGAGGAGGACTTGAAGCATTTGCTGCAGAAGGTGGCCTTCGATATGAATTTCATCACAACATCAAGAAAACAAAAATCCTCACCATTGAAACAACAGGCAATATCATGACAGACAGAGAAAGGATTGAGACTGCAAACAACTTCATCCTACTTGGATCCATAATCAATACGCTCGGCATAAACAGTTAGAATTTCAAGATATGTATTGTATTGGGAATGTCTATAGTCAAAGATGTCTCCAAATTATTGAGGAGAAATGACATCAATTTTGAGGACTAAAGTTCAACTGATTCAAGCCATGTTCTTTTCAGTCACTTGTTATGCATCTGAGGGTTAGACAACGTCTAAGGATGATAGAAGAATTGATACCTTTGAAGTGTGGTTTTAAAGAGCTGTAGATCCCATGGACTGCCAAAAGAATAAACAGACATGTCTTCAAGATGGTGCAGCCCAAGTGCTTCTTGAAGGCAAAGACGATGAAGCTATATTTCACATACTTTAGGCACATTGCTAGAAGAGGTTATTCCTTAGAGAGGGACATTATGCTTCAGAAGGTGGAGGGATGACATGAGACAAAGCTAGCTACTACCCTCTCCACAGAAAGAATCAGAGCTAAGCTAAAAGCCTTTGCTCAAGTGTTCTGGAGAGTTTAGGGGTTGGTGGAGAGACAGCATTGACAGGATTGAGAATCTAGTCTAAAGCCACGAGGGTCAAGGCTGAGGTGCCTGTGTGCACATTTTAGAAACTATTCTGACTATATTCTGCTACTGATTTGTATTTTAATCTTTTGAATTCCCCAACACGGTCCTGTGTTGTCTGTGAGCTATCAGTTGTATTATGGACCCCATAAAGCAGTAAGACTGGAGTTGAGATAAATTAAAGGAGGTATGGACTCATGGGGGATATATCTGACCTCACGGGAATGAGTTTAGTGTTACTGATGCTATTGACAGGACAGTTCCTTTTTGTGAAGTTGATATAAGTCAGATATAGCCGTCCCCAAGTGGCCTTTGCTCTTTTTGTAACTAGCATTACAAATAGCAACAGGGTTTCTCATGGTGGACACATTTCAGTGGAGTTTCCAGCAAAGATAAGAAATAAAAGTCTACTGACAACACTGAATATACCATGGACTGTCAAAGAAAGAAGAAGGGGCAGGGAGAGATGCAAAAACCAAAACAAAAAACCCATGACATACTAAGAGCAGTATCTTAATTCATTCCCTATATCAAAACACAAGAATTGTTATACCAGAAAAGTACAAGTAGGAGGGTTAGCTAGCAAAGAACTTTTTCTAGAAAGAGAAGATATAAATTGTAACTTATACAGAGATCACACATTAACTGGGGTGTGTAACAGACTATCTCTACTCAATGAACAGAAAAATCTTTTTACACTCTCAGAATGTTCTGAAGTCAAGTGCCGGGAATATTTCTTTCTTGCAATAAAGTTTTTGCTTTTATTGTTTTCTCTTGTTGAGTTGCCAATATTTTTAAAATAACTTCATTATTTGGCACTCTTTTCAAGTACAATCTATTCATTGGATAATATTCATTTTACTTTCTGCTACATTAAAGTCAAAAGAAAACCTTGCAATCTAATTATATGCAAAACTACTCTTTTAAAACCATCTCCACTTCTTGGTATGAACTAATAACCATGCTTTTCTTGGTAAATCTTCTGCTTCACTTTTGTAAGCTTCTATTTGTAAACTATTTTTCCATCTCTTATAACAAAGAAGAAAATTATCGCAGAAGTATTTTTAGTGAGCTTCCTTATTAATTTTCTTAAAACTGTGGAGATAATGTAATAATTTTCCTTTTGCTTAAACATTTCCATAATATGAGAGATGTCATCCCAATTCTTACTTGAACAGTAGCTATTTACATGCCTAGTAACTATTTACATTTTTTTCTCTCAATCATTGCCTTCCAGACCACACAAGTAGTAATTGAGAGTAGCTTCAATAAAACAAACCAAACAATCCAAACAAATTTAGGAAAATACGCACTTCCAAAAACTGGAAATTTTCCTTAAAACTCTTAATAAAGCAAGCAGCTACAATCAATCCTAAAACTTGGAGATGCCTCTCGGAGAAGTTTTGTTACTCCAGATAAACCAGCATGCAAAGGTTACCTCAGGATTTGAACAAAACTGTTCTCACTTTCAAATTTATATTTATTTTACTGTGTAACTGTTCACTACACAACTACATTAAATGTTAAGAACACTTTAGAATTCCTTGAAAAATTATACACTAAATGCTAAATTTAATTGAAATCAGTAATTTTTGAATACCTTATATTTGAATAAAAAATATTTTCCTTCTTCATGTTTCCTTGCACAATAAAGAAATTATTTTAGTTACAAATCAAGAAGTAAAACTTGTGGTGTGAAGAGTTTAGTGTTCAAAATAGCTTTCCTAGTCATTGAATTTGTCTTAACCATGTGCACAGGTGAGAATATGTGAACAGGGCATGAAACCCTGTCCACAGGGTATTGGCTAATTTCATCAATCCACAAGGGTACTGGCTATTCTCACAAACCCACAAGGGGACTGGCTAGTCTCATCATTAAATAGAGTGGATCTTGCAGCAGAAAGAGTGTCGCAGTGGCACCCTTCAGGACTAGACACTCTTGACCAACTAGATTTAACAGCATCAACACAAGCAAGACAGAAGCAGCAGTGGGCGAAGCAGAATATCAGAGTTTCCACAAGAGGAAGAGCTAACCTTGGAATTTACACTTGCCATGGAACGAAAGCTAAGAGTCTTTGTCCAAGGAAAGCCAATATTGGCAGAATTGAGAACTTTGTAAAACTGGCTTGAAGCTGCTCCAGGCCGAGGTACCTGTGTGCACATTTCAGAAGCTGTTCTGATTGTATTCTGTTGCTGTTGTGTACCACTGGGTTAGAACCAACCAATAGATGACCCTCCAGCAGGTTTTCAGAGGCAGTTTAATTGCAGAGGAGATTGCTCATCCTTCTCCCATGAAGCAGCTAGTGGATTCAAACCACTTGTCTTTGGAATTTCAGAGCAGTTTCTCATCATTAAGCCACCCGAGCTCTATGCATTCTGCTACTAATCTGCATTACAGTCTGATGACTTCCACAATATGGTTCTGTGTGCTATCACATTGGATTTTGGGCCAGTAACCCAAAAATATTGGTTTGGGGATGAGTAAAAGAAGTGCAAGATGGCAGAGGATATGTTTGACCTCATGGGAAATCTATTTTGTATTGCTTATAAATATGCACACACAGTGCTGGGAAGGAAAACTAGTAATACACAGCTCTATCAGCTTCAGGGAGCCCTAATGGCCTAGCGGGTAGAGAGCTACATGGTGAACCCAAAGGGGGCAACTTTCTGGTGTTTAAGATCCACCAGCTCTCTGGGAGAAAGACAGGGAAACTCCTTTCTGAAAGTCCGCATGGTCAGTGAGGAGTTGGTTTGTACTCGATGGCAATGAGTTTTAAGAAACATTCATCTGTGTCCAGTGTGACCCATAGTTTTGGGGAGCATTCATTGTCACTCCCATCCAAAATTATCATGTCTTACAAAGAAAATTTTCACTCCTACTTCCTTCATTTTCTAGTGAACCAATGGTCAATGGTGCTCTAAATCTGCCAGATTCTGGACTTGAAGTACTAAGGATTCATTATTTATTTGTAATTAATTACAACCTCAGTGAATAAATAAATAATTGCCCCTATTTTATTATGCAAAGTAATAAAATATTAATCTGGCATTGCAACACAGGCTTGTCACACATTATTATCTAGATGCATTAGTACTTTATGGGTAATTCAGGCACTAAGAGAACATGGGTCAAATTTTTGTAGTAACTAAAGGACTACCATACAGCTACTGGTGGGAAAATAATACTTCAGTAATGTTATTTGTTTTAAAAAACAGTAACTCTGAATTATGCTCCTTAAATTTAACAATCAAAATGGAAAAGAATACTAAGTGAGTAAGTTAGAGGTATGTTTTATTGTAAATGAAATGTTTAATGGCATTCAAACATATATTATCATAAATCTGAAATAAATATGTCATCAGTAAATATTTTATTTGCATTAACCTGAAGCATAAAATTCATAAAAAGTTAAGTAATATCAACTTGCATATTGTGGAATTTTATAGACAATGCAGAAGTGGTATACTCTGAGGGAAAAGTATTGGTTACGAAAAAGAGAGGTTTAGAGGGATAACATTCTGCTTGGGAACAGGAAAGTATTGTATAAACAATTAGTGGAAAGACAGGTGAGAAAGAGCAAGAAGCTGGAATCTAAATAATTCTTCTGAAAGTCACATTTGCATTACAAATATCTCCTTGATTTTAAATTTCTTATCTGATTGCGTTGTCTTTAAAAAGATGTTCATGGAGAACTGTTGATTATGAGACAGCTATATCTTCCTTCCTTCCCTACATACAATTCCTATTTAAGAACTAAAGCCAACCATATAGGCTGGTCTGACAGACAGGAATTCTGTGTCTCCTTCATCAAGAGTGTCATGTGAGTAAGCTATTTAAACTTTATTGTCCCAGTTTGTCTTTTGAATATGAAGTGTCAGAGGACTCTTTCAGAATTAAAAACCTGAGGCTACTCCATTGCCCAGGGCTCCATCCAGATAAACAGCGCTGACTCCTCATTTTACTGGCTTTTGGAAAACAATGACAAGAGAGAGTGCATGCAGTCATTAATCTTCCATATTTTTAATATATGAGAAACACTGTATATTTAAAATGATATCATGCTTTTAATAATAAATGTTCTTATATCCCAGGATAATTGCTTCAATTCCTGAGAAATAGTAACAATCAAAATGCATATTACTGAAGACTTTGTGCCAAGATTTTAATTGATCACAAAATAGTTTCTTTTTAAAAATTCAAGTACAATCTCCACATGGATTAAACAAAATGATTACTGAAAATCCCTATAGCCAAATTTTCCCTGTGATGTTCAGCAGATATGCTAATGTGAAAACCCCAATAGGAGCATTCTTTGTGTGATTATAAAATATTAATCGACTCCACAAAATAAAATGAGAGAAAATCACTTTGCCCATGGGGAATTTCTTTTGATCCATAAATAATCTACTAGAATTGCACTTCCACAATTTCCCCTAAATCCACACAAAAAGACATCACAATAAAGGTGTCAAAAAGACTGCCATTCAACTCATGAGGCTCTGACTGAGAAAAAGTTGCATTTAAAACATGATCTATTTTTGGTTAGTTAAAGAATAAATTGGTAATTTTCCTTACGTATTGCAACTCAAGGCTTGAATTTGCTCTACAGTTTAAGAAATGCCGACCCAGTTCAGCCCTATTGATTTTCTAACTCCAGTTCTTTGTGCATATCAGTATTATACTTTGTCTTCTCACACTGTCCTTTGAAATCTTTTGTTCATCTCCTTAATTTCCTGATTTCTTCCCTTTGCATTGGCTTCACAGCATTCTAGCAGAATATTCAGAGCCTTTTCTGACTTTCACCTTGGTCTTTTCTTCCTGCTCTGTCTTTGTAATGACCTTTTGCATTCTTCATGAATGATATTCTTGATATCATCTCACAATTCATCTGATCTTCACTGAGTGTTTAAGGCCTCAACCATTCCTGAGATGATTTTGAAATCCAAGTGGGATAGACTCGAGGTCAAATTTTGGTTCCTGTGAATTTTATTTCATTTTCTTTAGCTTCAGCTTGAACTTGTTGAAGAGCAACGATGTCAGTCTGGAGACTAAAGTGCACCTGATCCAGGCCATAGTCTTTGCAATTACTTGCTATATGTCAGAAAGATGGACAATGACTAGGGATAATAGAAGGAGAATTGATGCCTTTAAACTGTGGTGCTAGAAAAGAGTACTGAATATACCATGGACTGCGAGGAGAATAAATATAGGTTCGTCCTAGAGAGGGTAAAATCAGACTATTACTTGGAGGCAAGGATTCTGAAGCTTCACCTGACATACTTCGGGCATGTCACAAGGAGGGGCCAGTCTTAGAGAGGAACAACATATTCTGGAGGATGGAGGGACAGTACAAGAGAGGAAGGCCATGGATGAAATGGATTGATTCAGTGACTTGGGTAAAGGGGGTGTCAGAGACAATAAGATTGGCACAGGATAGAGCAGGGTTTAGAGCTGTTGTACATAGGGTTGCTATCAGTTACAAGAGACTCAAGTGCACAACAAAAACAACATAACAACAACAATAACAGAATAAATTACTATTAAGTCTCTGAGTTTGAAAAATATGTTTTCTTCTCCTTTATTAACTTTTTTACATACATATGTATTTAATTATAATACAATGGCATATACTTGATTTTAGTGTTATATTTCATCTGGCTTGTAAAAAGGTAAATACAAACTCTTTATTCTACCTAAATTCTACATTTAAGTGTGTTAAACAAAAAAAGATGACCTGACAGAGTATGGAAATTATTGAACAATATCACTAATACCACACACAAGCACAATCCTGCTGAAGATTATCCAGAAAATACTTGAACAGTACATTAAAAAAGAACTACCAGAAATACGAGCTGGGTTTAGAAGAGGTTGTGGCAATAGGGATATTACTGCCAATGTCAGATGGATCTTGGCAGAGAGCAGAGAGTACCAGAAGAATATCTATGTGTTTCATTGACTATGCAAAGGCATTTGACTGTGTAGGTCACAATAAATTATGGCTAATGGTAAGAAAAATGAGAATCTCAGAACACTTGATTTTGTTTATATGAAACCTATACTTGAACCAAGACGCAGTCTTCAGATTAGAACAAGGAAACATTGCATGTTTCAATATCAGGAAAAGAGTGTGTCAGGGATGCATCCTATACCCCTTTTCAAGCTATATGTAGAACAGATCATTTGGGAAGCAGGACTTTATGAGGAAGAGTGTGGCATCAAGATTGGAGGAAGACACATTAACAACCTATGTTATGCAGATGACACAACTTTGCTTGCTGAGACTGCAGAAGAGCTGAAGCACTTGCTGCAAAAGGTCAAGGACTGAAGTCTTCAATATGGATTGAAGCTCAACATCAATTAGGCAAAGATTGTCACCACTGAGTGAATTGGAAGAGCCATAATAGATGGAGTAGAGATTGAGGTTGTTAGTAATTACAGCTTCCTCGGATACACAATCAACACTATTAACATCAGCAGTCTGGGAATCAAAAGATAAATTGCATTGGGAAAATCTCTTGTCATGGACCTCTCCAGAGTGCTGAAGAGCAATGATGTCAGTCTAGATAGGTGAACCAAATCCAGGCCACGGTCTTCTCAGTTACTTGTTATGCTTCAGAGAGTTGGACAACGACTAAAGAAGACAGAAGAATAGATAGATGCTTTTGAGTTGTGGTGCTTGAGAAGAGTCATGAACATAATATGGACAGCCAAGAAAACAAATAGGTCTGCCTTGGAGGGGGTGAAACCAACTCTTTCTTTGGAGGCTAGGATTTTGAAGCTCTGCTTCACTTATTTTGGGCATGTCACCAGGAGAGATCAGTCCTTAGAAAAGGACATCATGCTCGGAAGGATGGATGGACAATGCAAGAGAGGAAGATCCTGGATGAGATGGATTAATACAGTGACTGGGGCAATGGGGGTTGCTGTGTCAGAATTAGTGAGACTTGTTCAGGACAGGGGAGGGTTCAGAGCTTCTGTACATTACAGGTTACTCAACGGTACATAAGGACAATAACGTACTATGATAGATTTGGAAGCAGAAGTGGCATCCACTTCCTAAACAACATGCTTCCAGAAATTCTATTAACTTTGATTGTTGTAGAGGGGCTTCAGGCCTTTTGTTCATAGGGTCACTATGAGTCATGCTTTATTCCAAGGCAACAACAACAACATTATTTATATTGAGGAATAATGATGTCAGTTTGAGGACTAAGACGTGTCTGATTTAGGCCATGGTTTTTCCAATCAATTGCTATGCATCTGAGAGGTGGACAATGGATAAGGATGACAGAAGAATTGATGTCTTTGGGTTGTGGTGTTGGAGAAGCGCTCTGAACACCCCAGACACTGCCAAAAGAACAAATGCCAGAATGTTCTTTGGAGCCTAGGATGATTAGGCTTTGCCTCACATACTTCAGGCATATTGCTATGCGGGACTATTACTTAGAGAATGATGCTTGGAAGTGTGGAAGGTTGATGACAGAGAGGGAGACCCTCAACTAGGTGAACTGACATGGTTACTGCTACAATGGGATCTAGTGTGTCAAGAAGCATGAAGATGGCACAGGATAGGGCAGGGTTCATTCAGCTCGGCTGTTTATAGGGTCACTATGATTCGTACTTGATGGTGCCTAATAACAACAACAATATTTACTCGAGGAATTTTGTTTTAGTTTCCCTGATTTTCACTTTCTGGAAATTCATTATGTTTTTCTATCCTTTTCTTTAAATACACTACTAAAAGTCATTTCAAAATGTATCAAAATGATGAAATTGATGCATAAATAAACATAAGGGGCAACTGCTTGGATTGAATAAAATAGAATTATTTATTTTAGAACACTAACAAAAAGGAGGAAAGAAGAAGTCAAATATTTAATTAAATGAATAAAAATCAAAGATCTCATTAAATGAAGAGATATTACATGCCCTCTGAAAGTAAAAGGACTTACTACCTTGTAGATGTTCATTTTCCCCACTCTTATCTACAGACCTAAATTCACCCAATAAAGAACACAACAAGTCATATTCTGACAACCAAAATATTAATTCTAAAATATGCATAGGAAGGCAAAAGACCAAACATAATCAACATAATACTGAAGTAGAAAAGAGTTTAAAGACTTACGTAACTAAACTACAAGACTTATGCTAAGGCTCTACTAATCAAGACAGTGTAGCTCTGAGAATGGAATAGATATCTTAAGAGTAGAACATAAAAGGTAACAGAACTTGACCCACATACCTAGAGTCAACTCATCTTAAATAATAGAGAAAAAGAGATCAGCTGGCAAGGTCTAGTCTTTTCACAAAATGATGTTAGTATAACTGGATTGCCACACACCAAAAAAACTAATCTAGACTCTGAAGTTGCTATGTAATTTGAGGATTCAAAGCCAAGAAATACCACTACTCAGTTATTAATGTCGTATTAATCCTAACTACTAAAAATTGCAAATGGTGACAAATATTTGGAGTACCAGGAAATACAAATGATTAGTTTTGTAAGTGTAAAACTGTACACCTATTATAGAAGATACTTTGGCAAATGATGGACCACTTAAACTCAACTTTTATGACCCTGACATCAGAAGAATTAGGTGATTCCCTGCTACCAAAGTTGACAGAGATGAGGGTAGAAGGTTCTACATAGAAAGGGTGAAAATGTGGGATAAAGCTTAAAAATTATTAGGCTTATGTTCTGATAAAGACTCATCAAAACTATACTCCTTAGTGACCATTTAAACCTACAATAAAACTCACTCTCATGTTTCTACTTTCAGCCAAACAAAGCAGGGGCCTGTAACATCATGCAAGCACTCACTATCTAGAAAAACCAACCATAGTAGAAGAGTGTCTGCCCACAGGTAAAGCTAAGAAATTAGGAAAGGAAAAAAAAAAAAAGAAATTAGGAAAGGGTAGGACAGAAGAGTTAATGGAAAGAGTTATCACAAGGAGGTAATGGGACAAGTGCTATTATACTGTATTTTCATTAATGTTATAAAACAAAGCATATCTGGATGGTTCACTAGAAAACAAAGTTGCTTTGTAAACTTTCACTTAAATCATAACCAAAAGAAAACAACAGCAAAAAACCCCACAGAAAAACAGATGATGCTGATAATTTCACAAGTCTTCCAAAGCTAAATATAGTCTTCCCATGTGTTCAGCACATCATCCTCTCATATTTACCTAAATGAGTTAAAAATTATGTCAAAACAAAAACCTGAACAAGAATATTTACTAGGAACTTCATTGTTAACTGCCTCAAACTGCAAGCTCCCAAGATGTCCTTCAATGGATGAATTAATATGAAACCAGAGTACATCTACACAACACACGATTATTCATGAATGAAAGAAAACTTGAAAAGAAATGACAAAGACAGATGACTTGTCATTAAATCAAAGATAGATGATCCAGGAAAAATCCAGTGCTACTTTGTATTTTAAATGGCAACTTTTATGTAAGGAGTCTAGTACATCTTTTTCCATCTTCTAGGTAGGAATAAACAACCACTGCTTTGATTGACAGGTGAGTCATTTCTGTTTATGCCACCTAGACACATAAAGACCCTTAAAAGAATACTGCTAAGTGAAAGAAGTCAATTTGAAAAGGTTACGTACTGTATGATCCCAACTACATGATACAGCATTGGGAAAATCTGTTGCTGAAACCTTTCCAGAGTCTCTTTCTATGGATTTTTTTTTTATGTTTTTTGGTTTTTAGGTTGTTTTTTCCCCCCAGTTACTTGTTATGCATCTGAAAGTTGAATAATGGCTACGGGTCACAGAAGATTTATTGATGTCTTTGTGTTATGGTATTAGAGGCGATTACTGAATATGCTATAGACTGCCAAGGGAGTGAATAGGTCTGAACTGGAGAAAGTGAAACCAGGGTGCTTCTTGTAGGCAAGGAAGGAATGATTCACATACAATGGTCACGTTATAAAGAAGCACTAGTCATTGGTAAAGGACATCGTGCTTGTAAAGGTTGAGGGACAGTGTAAGACAGAAATCCCCTGAACAACATGGATTAACACAATGGGCTCAAGTATCACAGACAGTGAAGACAGGGCAAAGTTCAGAGCCATTGTTCATAGGATCAAAATGAGTTGTACTGAACTCAATAACATATGACAACATGATAATCTGGCAAAAGCAAAACTATTGAAACATCAACCATATCAATGTTTGACACGTTCAGGTGGAGGGATGAAGAGTTAGAACAGGGCATTTTCAAAACATTGGAACTATTTTGTGATAGTGTCACAGAACACAAGTGATATGTATTTGTCAAAAGCTATAGAATTATATAATACAAAGACCGAAACTTAATATACTCTATGAAATTTAGTTGCCAATAATGCATTACTAATCCTAGAACACTTAATAGTGTTCATTTGAAATCTTTATCTAGACCAAGAGGAAGCTGTTTTCCAAATAGAGCAAGGGAACAACACATCATGATATAAAATCAGGAATAGTGTGTGTCAGGGTTGTATCTTTCTCCAAACCTATTCAATCTGTATGTGAAGCAAATAATTTGGGAAGCCAGACTCTATTAAGAAGACTGTGGTGTAAGGATCAAAGGAAGACCCATCAACAACCTGCATTATGCAGTCGACACAAGTTTGCTTTCTGAAAGTGCTGAAAACATGAAATGTTCACTGTGGAAGATCAAGGACTATAGCCGCCAGTATGAATTATATCATGACATCAAGAAAACAAAAGTTGTCATCACTGGGCCAATAGGCAACATCATCATGATAAATGAAGAAAAGATTCAAACCATCAATAATTTCATCTTACTTAGATCTACAAACAAAGAGCAATGAAGTCCGTTTGAAGACTAATGTATGCCTGATTCAAGCTATGGTCTACCAATCACTTACTATGCACCTGAAAACTGTATAAAGATTAAGGATAACAGAAGAAAAACTGATTGTTTTGAGTTATGGTGCTGGGGAAGAGTACCAAATATCTCTTGAATGGGCAAAAGAATGAACAGACATTTTGAGAAAAGCGCAGCCAGCATGATCAAAGGAAGTGAAGCTTTAATTCTCATACTTTGCACATGTTGCTAGAAAAGGCCATTACTTGGAAAGAGAGATCATAGTCGGAAAAGTCAACAAAGAGGGCAAGAGATACAATGACTGCAGCAATGGACTAATGAATGTCATAAATTGTGAGGCAGTACAGGAGAGGAGGGGTCAAGGGGTTTTGTTGACTGAATCTCCTGGATGTCAGCAAATCTCAGATGAATGTTGGGGGTGGGGAATAATTTATCTGGTGTGAGATGGCAAACACGGTTGCAAAAACTCTCCAGTTTCCAAAACCCAGGACCTTCCCAAAAAGAATTTGGGTCAAGGGTCTTTGTTGCTTGAATATCCTGTCAGCAAATCCTGGTGGAATATTTTGAGAGGGAACAAAACCTTGCCCACAGAAATTGAGGAGAACCTGAAGTTAATGCTGCAGAAGGTCAAGGACTGAAGTTTTCAATTTGGATTGAAGCTCAACATCAAGAAGACAGAGTTTCACCACTAGGCCAACTGGCAGCACCATGGTAGATGGAGAAGAGACGGAAGTTAACAATTTCAGTCTGCTGGGCCCCCCAGTCAACTCTCTTGGCACCAGCAGTCAAGAAATCAAAAGACGAATTGCTCTCAGGAAAGCTGTTGTCAAGGAGCTCTCAAAAGTGTTCAATAGCACTGATGTCAGTCTGGAGACTAAGGCACCCCTGATTCAGGCCCAATGACCAAAGAATACAGAAAAAGAATTTACGCTTTTGAGTTGTGGTGCTGATGAAGAGTACTGAATATACCGTGGACGGCCAAGAGAACACACAGATATACCCTGGAGAGGGTAAAACTAAGGTGGGTTTTAAGATAAGGATTTTGAAGCTCTGTGTCACTTAATTTGAACATGTGTCCAGGACAGACCTGTCCTTGGAGAAGAACATCATGCTTTGAAGAGTGGATGGACAGTTTATGTGAGAAAGACCCCAGAAGAGATGAATTGACACAATAACTGGGATTATGGAGGTAGGGTGTCAGAGACAGTGAAACTAGTTCAGGATAGAGCCAAGTTCATAGCTATTGTATATATATATATCCTATGAGTCACAGGCAACTCAATGGCACATAACAACAACAGGGTAGGACAGGGTTCAGATCTGTTGTTCATAGGGTCACTATGAGTCATATTCAACTTGAGAGCACCTAACAACAACAATAATATAGGAAAGAAATTTTCAAGATTAGGTTATTTTTACAAGCTCATTTGATCTCAAGTTAACTGTAATAAATAATTCACTCAAAAATTTTAAAACCACCTCAATCACAAACACATATAATCTCATACTAGTCAATGTCTTATTTGCTGCTGATAGAGATAATATGTACAACAAAATGACACTAGTTGAGGTTGAATTCTGAGCCATTCTTATAATCATTGCTATATTTGAGTCCATTGTTGCAGCCTCTGTATCTATTTACATAGTTAAAACTCTTGCTCTTTTTCACTGACTTTCTGCTTTACCAAGTATGCATGATGTTCTTCTATAGGAAAGGAAGTTTCACCATGCCTGCTTCCCAGGAACATGTTGGTTAGAATGCTTAACTACCACTTTGATTAAATCAGAGAAAATACTTTAAAGTAAAACATACCCTGAGGAAACCAAGGCACTGATTTATTTACATCAGGAGTAATTATAACTCTTATAAAAACTTAAGAATAAATGACTTCTCGTGGGTGACTGTTATTATTATTATTGAATTAAGTCACCAACAATAAAATGATGCATGGGCAAATGAACCACGGACTGGGCAGCGTGGCTTAGTGTCAACCACGCTGATCAAAGTGAGAATAGTGTAGATGTTAATCTGTGTCCTGATTTTTTACCACACCCAAGTCAAAGAATGTTATCCCTTTTCCTTTAAAGGAATATATAGAAATGCTTTCTTGCCCCCTCATAGATTTATTCAAGGAAAGCAAGATAAACAGGTATCACATTTTTGAAATGTGGCCAGAAATGAAGAAATCTTTTTTTGTAATATGTTTATTTTCTTACAATAAGCTATGAAATAGGTATTACATTTCTTCAGTTACACAAGAGGAAAAGAGAGCAGTCAAATCCACATTTGAGTCAAGATTCTCCCAAATTAAGCCATGCACTCTTTCAGTTGAAACTCAATCGGAATGAATTCTTTAACAGTTTCTTTATTTTATTTGCCAAGTTTACTGCTGCTATTAATGCTTACTGCTGATCATGAATGATAAATTTGAAGAAAGAAATAACAATAGCATTTAAATGTCTCAATTCTGAAAATAGTAGTAAAAAATGTGCTCAGCATTTTCCCAAGATGGTTTACAATAAACTGTTTAAAAGAGAAAATGTTTCCCTCTAAAGCAAGTGTAGATAAATTCTAAGGAAATGAGCAAGCGTGGCAATAGTGTGCAGAGACTGCGGTATGTATATACTTCAATGTCCTCTTTCCTCAAAATATCTATAAAGTAAGCATTATACTGCAGACACTGAAGATTTCTAGAGATTGAGTTTCAAGGCTCTTGGCCAGCCAAGTCATGCAGTCGCTGTCATTTTATCCAGGAAAATCAGCCCTTGTCTAATTAGTTTGCTTCACTAATTTCAGAAGAAGCTGCACATATTTGGCTTGGGACATGAAAAATAACTCCTTTACTTCAGCATGCATCACTACTCTAGCTTCTGGCACTTAAGTAGCATGATTCCAGCATGTTCAACGGTAATCCTTTACTTTATGAAATATGCTCTGAGAGTGCACTAAGCTTAAGAACAGATACAAATAATTGCATGCACACCTATGTTCCTTGCTGCCATATTACCAATATAAAAAATACAGAGACAAACTAAGTGTCCATTAACTGATGGATGGATAAATAAAACGTGGTCCAAATATAAGCAATGAAATACTATGAAAAATGAGCTTTTGAAATATCTTTCAGCTGGGATTAAACAGGAAGACATTTTGCTAGGTGAAATAAGACAGCCACAAAAAGACAAATATTACATGCTGTTATTTTCATGCATTAACAAAAGTAGGTGTATATCCAAAGTCATTGGTGGTTACTGGGATAAAGGAAGTAGGAGAGAAGGAGAATTATTCTCTATACATTAGCTGATTTCTGTTTATAATAATGGGAAGAGTAACACTGAATATGGGGGAAGAGTACTGAACTTGACTAATGTAAAAGATGTCACTGAATGGTAAACAAGAAAAAGAATATACTGGTAAACGCTATAATATGTATAAGAAGCCGTGAAGGTGTCAGAGCTAAGTGCTGGTTTGTTAGGCTGATGGCGTAAATTCACCAACCTCTTTGATGAAGAAAGGTGGTGAATCTCAGTTAAGATTTACAGGCTCAGGAACTTCATTAGAGGATCTTCATGAGTTGGAACCAATTGGAATGCAGTCTGCTTGGAGTATTTGTTTGTTTGTTTATGTGGCATATCATTTTGCTAGAACAATATATGGAAGTTTATATGCTGTTGTGTTCTGTTGAGTCAGAATCAACACATAGCTGGCCCTTAAACAACTTTTCAGAGGGTTTAATTCACATGAGAGGAGATTGCTCATGTTTCTCCCATGGAGATGCTGATGGAGTTGAACTGTTTACTTTTTTGTTGGCAGCATAATTCTTTACCCCTAAGCAACCAGAATGTGTATAAATATACACATTAAATATATACAGACACACATACACATAAAAGTATATAAAGTCTACAGATATTGATGCTTAGATATAACCAGTCACCTAACAGTATTAGTATGCCTAGTTTGAAGACTTAAGATCAAAAATTTATGGTATAATAATATGGAGACCAAGGTGTGCCTGATCCAGGGCATAGTCTTGAAATTACTTGCTATGCATCAGAAAGCTGGACAATGACTAGGGATTATAGAAGGAGAATGGATGCCTTTTAGCCGTGGTGCTGGAGAAGAGTACTGAATAGACCATGGACTGCTAGGAGAACAAACAGGTTTGTCCTGGGGAGGGTGAAGCCAGGCTCTCCTTGGAGCCAAGGATTCTGAAGCTTCGTCTAACATACTTTGGACATGTTGCAAGGAGGGACCAGTCTTTGGAGAGGGATTTCATGCTTGAAAAAGTGGAGGGACAGCGCAAGAGAGGAAGACCCTCAATGAGATGGATTGATTCAGTGACTGGGGTAATGGGGATAGGTGTGTCAGAAATAATAAGATTGGCACAGAATAGAGTAGGGTTTAGGGCTGTTGTATATAGGGTTGCTATGAGTTGTAGGTAACTCAATGGACCATAATAACATGGTTTATAAACTTTACTACTACATATGGGGGTTGGGTTGCCTAGTAGTAAGAAACTGGACTGCAATCCCACAGCAACTTGGTTCAAACCCACAATTGGTCCGTGGAAGAAAGATGGGCAACCTCCTCTCGGGATTTACTGCCACTGAAAACCCACTGGAGGGAGCATCAGCTATGTGTCAATTCTGACTTCACAGTTGTTGTTGTTGTCAAGTCTAATACAACTCAGCCTATAAATAGTAGATCTCAATCCTGGCCTAGTCTGTGCCATCTTCACACTTCCTATCACACTAGAGCCCATTGAGCCCAATGCAGTAGTCACTGTGTCAATCCATCTTGTCAAGGATCTTACTCTTCTTTGCCAACCCTCTACCCTTCCAAACATCATGTCTCTCTCCAAGGAAGAGTAGGGGTGTTTTTATCTTAATATTGTTCAAGGTTTTTCCTCTACTCTACCCTGGACCCTCCTATTCGATCCCTTTCAGAGTGATCAGCAGTGGTATTCAGGTACTATCTAATTTTTTTGGTTTTAGCATTATGGAGGGAAGGGTTCAGGTGGTTCTTTCATCCTTTATACAATCTTAGTGCCTGATTTTAGTCACTTACTTCCTCCAGATACATAAAGATCAACAATTCCGAGGATGCTCACAACCATTTCAGTTTTCAGTCACTATTCATCAAAGTAGAATGTAGAACACTGTCTTCATGGAATACGCCACATCAGCTAAACTTATGGTCCTCAATACTATTGTTTTGACCCACTAAGATTAACTTCTTTGCATATTCTAAGATACAAAGGGATATATTTATAGCACAGAAAAATACATATGCAGAATCAATGAAAGGACCCACGTGAAATCCTGAAAATAACTCCAAGAACTGTAAACCTCGTAATACATATCCAACAAAACTGTTCCTCAAATATTAAGGTGAAATTGGTACGTTTCCATATATACATTAAAATCCTTTTCAAAACTCAAACTAACATTCATAGGATTTTCAATGACTTATTTTTGGAATTAGATTAACAAACTTTTCTCCTAGGTGAGTTTGGGTGGATTTGAGCTAACAGACTTTCTGTTATCATCAGTTGAGCAAGTTAATAATATGTACTACCCAGGAGCTCCAGTGGCCTAAGGGTAAGAAGATGTGCTGTCAACTCAAAGGTACACAGGTTGAATTCACCAGCTGTTCTGCGGGAGAAAGGTGGTCAATCGACTCCTGTGTGACTTACTACCTCTGAATACCTGCTGGAGGGCCAGTTATGAGTCAGTTCTGAATCAACAATGAGAGTATCTTAAAGTGTCACAGAGAGACCACTAACAAAAGAAAGCAAAAATGTTATTTTGTGTGACAATTAGGCCTAAGGAGAAATGAAAAGAAAAAGGAAAAGGAATTTGAAGTTGAGGGGGAGAGGAATTTGTGAGGTAACTTAGTACAGAGATATAGAGATTGTAAGGCAGTGAGCCATGAAGGGAAAGAACAAGAAGGGAAGACTCTAAGTCAATGAATCTGAGACCTGCACCTTTTGCCTTTACTGTGAGTGCTGAGCTAAATGAAGTGAGGCAGATCCATGAGGAAGAGACATCAGGAAACTAATGAACAAGAGCAGGCATGGCACTGTGGCCTTTCAGGTCATTGTAAGAAGTTAGTTGGCTTTTGCCGTGAGTGAAATGGGAAGTCATGCTGTTTGAAGAAATGAAATTATCTGGCCTGCACCCTGAAGGATCATTCTGCTTTACTGAGAGGAGATTGAAATGGAGACAAACAAAAAGACAAAGAAGTCAGCTCACAAATTTCTAAACTCTCTGACTTAGTCAATCATATTAAAATAAAACAAAAACCAACACATTATTCTTATTTTGTTCTATATAACATGGTAGATTCTGGACATACATTTGTGAACATAGCAAATAAATATACCTGCCCTTGTGGAACTTCTTTCTCATTGGAAGAAGACAGGAAATGAATATACACACACATATACACACACTAACACAAAGATACACATCATAGAGCAGAGAATTACATCATAGAGCAAAGTATAACATGTATGTTACTGAAAGTTATAAGATTAACTGAGTTCCTCAAGGATGTAGTGTAAATGGAATAGAAATTTAAGAACTAGTTCCAAGGGCTTCTGGGAATTGATCCTTTGTGGAGACGAGAAGAAGCTGATTATTAAAGCAATGATATCCTACTGAGAATAAAACACCAAGAAAAGTTATATCAGAATAATGAGGACTGACAGAATGAGAAATTATTGAAATTATAAAAAGTAAGGAAAGTTCAGTCTCATTAAGAATGGGAGGTATAAAAAATTACTTAAGGCATGGGAACACATTATCTAAAGAGATGTCTAGAGGAAAGGCCATTTCACATAGAAGAATAAAGAGGAATTAGAACTCTACAGCAGGTGTGTGCATAGAAACTTCTGAGAACAAGAAACCACAGTAGGAAAAGCAGAAGAAGAAAACAAGCACAGTTAGTAAGGATATCAGAGATCACCAAAGGTATGCCTTTAATAACCCTGGAAGAAGTTGATGGTCTCTTGGACAAAGGCAGGTAACAGCTCAGGTGTAGAGAAATAAATTTCTGGACATATTTTTAGGTCATGTGACAGAATGAAAACAGGATGACAAAGAAAAAGAAGACTAAAAAGAAAAACATATTTCAAGGTTTTATACCCAAACAAAAGATTACTGCAATGTAGTAGGTTATGACTGAAGAGGATATCATAATATTAGATTTTCAAATGTTTATTATAATGCTTATTTGCTATTCAGTCAAATATTTGTAAGCAAGTATTAGAACCGCTTAATAGCAGTTGGTAAATGAACATGGAATTCAGGAGAGATATATACAATAGAGACAAAATTTTAGGAGGCGGCTGGATATAGATGTTATTAAAAGTAATGAGACCTGTTTAAACCCTCAAAGGAATGAATTTAATTCGAGGAGGGGAGTTTCATGAGTTGATATCAGAAGCAGTCTAATGTTGGGAGTTTGGGGAAGACAAAGTAAAGGATGAATGGTAAATGAGACTAAGCTAGTGATCCAAGAGGTAAGATGAAAAGCCAAGAGATGATTATGAAATGAAAGTCAAATAAAGTGGTTTATGGAAGAGAGAGCAATTAAACTAAAGCTGTTCAAGTGCTACATAAGATAAAGACTGAAAAGTAATAGCTGACCTATGAAATATGCCTATCATTGTAGCTTCACTAACAGCAATTTCACTGGTGGGTAGGAGAAAAATTTGACAGGAATGAATTTTAAAAGGAGCATGAGAAAGAAGTAAACTTCTGCTGTGCAATTTAAAGCCTCCAACAACCCACTGGATGGTCAGCTATGGCTCAATTCCAACTACATAGACTACTACTACAACAACAACATGAATAAAGAAGTTGAGTATAAGTAACTCTTCAAAGAAGATTTGTTGAAAAGACAGAAAAAGAAATTAAAAGAGCAGTCACTGAAAGAAAGGAAATAACCCTCCCTCAAGCAAATGAAAAATTAAGACCAACAGCTTGATATTCAATTCACTTACATATCAATTTTTTTAGTCTATGGTGGCATATGTATTGTTGTGATGCTAGAAGCTTTGGCGTTGATATTTAAAATACAAGCAGGATCACCAGTGATGTAAGGTTTCAGTGGAGCTTCCAAACTTACACAAACTAGGAATAATTTGACAATCTACTTTAAAAAGAAAAAAAGGGGAGGCATTGAAAATATTATGAATACAGTAGAACATTGTCTGATATAATTCTAGTTAGAGTCACTCAGGCTGGAAGGCACTAAAAATATGACTAGGGGAGAAGAGAGTCCACGTTAATGACGTGGATAGGTAAAGTTAACAGGACTTTCATAGGCTGAAAAAAAAAGGATGGAGAGAAACAGTAGAAAGCATCTATTATTAATCAGAATGTGGAATGTATGATCAGAAAGCATGAATCTAGAAAAAAGTGGAAGTTGTCAAAAATCAAATGTTGTAACCAAATATAGCTATACTGGGTACTAGTGAGCTGTAATGGATAGGTACTGAAAATTTTGAAAGGAACAATAATTTGGTCTACCAACTTTTGCAATCAGAGACTGATCAAGCATGCAATCAAGATGCATTAATAATAGTGTGTTACTGGAATGCAAAAGTTGGAAATGGAGAAGAAGGATCAGCAGTTGGAAAACATGGTAACAGAAATGAAGCCATAGATAGAATGATGGAATTTTGCACAATCAACAACTTAATTATTGCAAATACATTTTATAAGAAATACAAATGCAGGCTATACACATGGATTTCATGTGATGGTATGAATAGAAATCAGATCAATTTCAGCTGTGGAAAGAATTGCTGGAAAAGCTCAATATCAGCTGTGAAAACCAGGCCAGAGGCTGATTGTGGGACAGATTACCAGCTACTCTTATGCAAGTTCAAGCTGAAACTAAGGAAAATTTAATCAAGTCCACAGGAACCACAATTTGACCTTGAGTCTATCCCACCTGAATTCCAAAATCATATCAGGAACAGGTTTGAGGCGTTGGACATTAATGAACAAAAACTGGATAATCTGTGGGAGGGTATCAAGAACATCATCCAGGAAGAATGCAAAAGGTCATTACAAAGACAAAGGAGGAAGTAAAGACAAAGATGGATGTCAGAAGAAACTCTAAATACTACACTGGAGTGCTGAGAAGCCAAAGAAAAGGGAAGAAATCGAGATATTAAGAAGTTGAAAAGAAGATACCAGTGGGCAGCACAGGAAGACAGTGTAAAGTATTACAATGAAATGTGCAAGAAGCTTGAGTCTGAAAATCAAAAGGACCGAATTTGCTCAGCATTTCTTAAGCTGAAGGAACTGAAGAACAAATTCAAACCTCAAGTTGCAATACTTAAGGATGTTTTGGGCAGAATATTAAATGATCCAAGAAGCATTAAAATAAGAGGGAAGAAAGATGGGATAAATTATGTATACTGCATTGAAACAGATGAGAGAGAAAACTGTTTAAAAGACATATATGATTATGTATTATTGTCATGACATGAGTCCAGAACGAAGGCTGCATATCGGAGTGGACTTGGAGGAAGGGATTGTATGACAATGAAAGAATTTTTCTTTTACTTTTCAAAGAGAAGAAGGAACTGGAGGGGAGGGGTGGTCAGGGAGAAAAGTGCAACAATAAATGAATGGAAATCAAAAATCTCTGTAAAATTTCATTAAAATTATTAATAATACAAATAAACTTTTAAAAAACAATATGGAAAGAGTATGCAGAGTCATGTACCAAAAGAAATTGGTGGACACAAAAGAATTTCATGAAACAACGTATTAGCAAGACCCTTTGGTGATGGACGAAGTTCAAGCTGCTCTGAAAGAACTGGCAAAAAACAAGGTCCCAGGAATCAATTGGCATACCGACTGACACATTTCAACAAATATGTTGTGTTGGACGTGCTCACTAAGTTGTGCCAAGAAATCTGGAGGAACACCACCTGATCTACTGACTGGAAGAGACCTTTATTTGTTCCTATTCCAAACAAAGGAGATCCAACAGAGTGTGGAAATTATTGAACAATATCATTGATATCACATGCAAGCAAGATTCTGCTCAAACTTATCCAAACCAACTAGAACAGCATATCAACAGAGAACTGTCTGAAATGCAGGCTGGATTTAGAAGAGGCCATGGCACTAGGGAAATTACAGCTAATGTCAAATGGATTTTGGCTGGAAGCCGAGAGTACCAGAGGAATGGCTATCTGTGTATCATTGACTATGCAAAGACATTTGACTGTGTGGATCACAACAAACTGTGGCTAACTCTGAGAAGAATGGGAATCCTAGAGCACTTGATTGTGCTTATGCGAAACTTATACTTGGACCCAGAGACAGTTATCAGAACAGAGCAAAGAAACACTGCATCCTACAAAATAGGGAAGGGTGTGTGCAAAGGATGTGTCCTATCTCCAAATCTTTTCAATCTATATACAAAACAGATTATCTGGGAGACTTGGCTCTATGAAGAGAAGTGTGGGATCAGGATTGGAGGTAGACTCATCAGCAATCTGCATTATGCAGATGACAGGACCCTGCTTGCTAAAACTTAGGAGGGCCTGAAGTGCTTGCTACAGAAGGTTAAAGATTGCAGCCTTCAATATAGATTGAAGATCAGTGCCAAGAAAACAAAGATTTTCTCTCACCACTGGGCCAATCGGCAGCATTATGATGAATGGTGATGAGACTGAGATTGATGACAGTTTCAGTTTGCTTGGCTCTACAATTCACACTCTTGGTACTAGCATCCAGAAAATTAAAAGACTAATTGCATTAGGAAAGTCTGCCGTCAGAGACCTCTCCAAAGTACTGAGGTGCAATGATGTCAGTCTGCAGAATAAGGTGAGCCTGATCCAGGCCATGGTATTTGCAATTACTTGCTATGCATCAGTGAGCTAGAAAATGACTAGGGATGATAGAAGGAGAGTGATGCCTTTTGGTTGTTGTGCTGGAGAAGAGTGTTGAATATACCATGGACCACTAGGAGAACAAACAAGTTCATCCTGGAAAGGGTGAAGTCAGACTGCTCCTTGAAGGCAAGGATTCTGAAGCTCCATCTGACACACTCTGGATGTGTTTGAAGGCGGGATCAGTCCTTGGAGAGGGATGTCATGCTTGGGAGGGTAGAGGGACAACACAGGAGAGGAAGATCCTCAATGAGACAGATTGATTCCATCACTGGGGTAATGGGGATAGACATGTTGGAAACAATAAGATTGACAGGGGATAGAGCAGGGTTTAGGGCTGTTGTACATAGGGTTGCTATGAGTCTCAAGCAACTCGATGGCACATAACAACAACAATAATACCAGGAATAATAAATTGAAGGGGAACAATAATATATTAATTGTTAAATTTAAAGATCTATTCTGAGCTCTACTCTGTCATTCATGCATATGTATGTATACATACATACATACATACATACATACCTAGAATATAAGATAATTCCATACTTTTACATAGAAGGCCATTATTTAAATTTATAAATCAATCACTAATGCCATAGATGAGGGGAGGAGCAATTGTTGTTTCTGTCACCTTTCGTAGTCAGAAATAAAATAAACACATAATCAAGAAGGAAATTATGCTGAGTGAAATATCTCAGTCACAAAAGGACAAATAATGCACAGCACCACTGTTATAAACCAGGTCTGACATGAGGGTTTGGTAGGATAATAGTGTAAGAGTGAATAGATAATGAATATTGCACTGGAATAGATGAAGAAAATAGCTGTTTAAAAGGAATATATGATTAGGCATTATATGTACAACAAAAGCCCAAATAAGAGTCATATTGCAAAAAGGACTGGGGGGGAGCGGGGACGAAAGAAAGTTTGTAACAAAGAATGAATATTTTAAAAACCTAGAAAAGTGAACTGGGTGAAGGCAAAAAAAGGGAAGGAGGTAAAAATGTACAACAATGAAAAAATGAAAATATAATTTTTTAAAATTTTCATTAAAATTACAACTAAAATTTAAAAAATATTAAAAAAGATGAACTTATAACTATTGGTGATTAGAGTGTAAAAACTAGAAACAGAAAAAAGGATCATTAGTTAGAAAACTCAACCTTAGATATTAAACAGATGTCAGATATCTCATGATAAAATTCTGTATAGCCTACAAATTATTATTTATTAAAAATAACTTTTTTTCAAAAGTGTAAATGGTGACTATACACATAGATCACAATAGATAGAATACACAGGAATAAAAAATACATTGGGGAGACAGATGACAGAGAATTTTTATATCAAATATCAAAGGAATAATTGACAGGTCAAATGTTCAGATGCAAGTCCAAGTCAAAGCAGAAAAAAGAAAAAACAAAACAAAAACAACTAAGTACAAGACAGACAAATTACAGTGCTAGCTGTACTCCACATGAATTTAGATAGCATCTTGAGCAAAAATTCAAAAACCTTGAACATTAATGATGAAAGACTAAATCTGTTGGATGAATCAAAGACATCATGCATGAAAAAAGTAAGAGTTTACCAAGAAAAACAGGGTGAAAGGAGAAAGTAAAATGAGTATTATAAAATATTAATTAAGTATTACTTATAATTGAGTAGCTAAGCCGGATATTAAAAATGGCTAACTAAAAGAGTTCAAAAGAAAGTTTCCAAGGACATCTCGAGGAGGGAAAATGAAATTACTATACCAAAATGTACCAAGACCTGCAGTAAGAAAACAAAAAGAGAAGAAAACATTGAGTATTTTTCAAACTGAAAGAACTAAAAAGAAAAACTAAAATAATTTTCAAGTTGCACTACTGAAGAATTCTTCAGGCAAATTATGGAGCAACAGAAGAAGCATCAAAATTAAAAGGATGGCATATAATGCACCAAAAAGTGTGGGCTGACATTCAACCATCTCAAAAATCTGTGATACAGAAAGAAATCCAAGCTGCACCAAAGGCATTACAAAAAATATCCAAGAATTAATGTCTGAACAAACTGATAAGACTGCTGAAATGCTCACTCCCTTATGTCTAGGCATTTGGAAACAGCTGCCTGGCCAAGTGACCAGAAAGATTCATATTTGTGCTGATTCCAAAGAAAGATATCTAATAGAATATATTAAACAACATCAATACTGTTAAATGAAAGAAAAATTTTGAAAAAGATAGTTCAAAACTTGTCATAGCATTATTACTTTAGGTGTTGTCGAGTCAAAACCTATTTACAGCTGATACTCCAGCGGGTTTTCAGAAGCACAAAATAGTATGGGAGTAGATTGGTGGATTAGAATAGGGTGGCTTTGAGATGGCAGTTAAACTCCTTACCACTTGGCCATCAGAACTCCCATGTTTTATATAATGAAATGGGGGGGTTAATTATGAATAAAAAAACTTGCCTTCTATTTCCAAACTTGCATTTACTAAAAGGAAGTGTACAAATTTAAGCAAAGTCCTTCATTTTTAAAGTTATTGTTTGTGCTTATGAAATTGTCAGAACAGAGCAAGGAAACATTGCATGGTTCAAAATTGGGAAGGGTGTATGCAAGAGATGTCTCCTATCTCCATACCTTTTCAATTCTATATGCAGAAGAGATCATCTGGGAAGCTGGGCTCTATGAAGAGAAATGTGGCATTAGAATTGGAGGAAGAATAAACAACAATGTGCATTGTTCAGATGACATAACTCTGCTTGCTGAAACTGAGGAGGACCTGAAGCACTCGCTGCAGAAGGTCAAGGAGTGCAACCTTCAATATGGGTTGAAGCTCAAAGTCAAGAAAACAAATATTCTCACCATCGGGCCAATTGGCAGCATCGTGAAAGATGGTGAAGAGTTGAGATTGTTAACAGCTTTAGTTTGCTTTGCTCCACAATCAACACTCTTGGGACCAGCAGCCAGGAAATGAAAAGACAATTGGCATTGGGAAAGTCTGCTGTCAGGGACCTCTCCAGAATACTGAAGAGCAATGATCAGTCTGGAGACTAAAGTGCACTTGATCAAGGCCCTAGTCTTTGCTATCACTTGCTGTTCATCAGAGAGCTGGACAATGACTAGGGATGATAGAAGGAGAGTTGATGCCTTTGAAATGTGGTGCCGGAGAAGAGTATTGAATATACCATGGACTGCCAAGAAAACAAACAGGTAAATACTAGAGAGGGTGAAAACAGACTGCTCTTTGGAGGCTTGGACTCTAAAGCTTTTTCTGACATACTTTGGACATGTTGCAAGGAGGAACCAGTACTTGGAAAGGAACATCATGCTTGGGAGAGTGGAGGAACAGCACAGGAGAGGAAGACCCTCAATGAGATGAACTGATTCAGTGACTGGGGTAAAAGGAGTAGGTGTGTCCGAGAGACAGTAGGTTGGCACAGTATTATAGAGCAGGGTTTAGGGCTGTTGTACATAGGGTTGGTATGAGTCACAAGTGACTGGATGGCACATAACAACATTGTTATGTTACATAGTAAATGTTATATCTAGTAACATTATTTTAGTAAATACATAAAACATAAAGGAGCATACAGCACAGTCTTTAAGGAGCCCTGGCAGTGTAATGTTGGGCTGACTACAAAAAATTCAACAGTTAATGCCCACCAGTCACTCCATAGGAAAAAGGCCATTTTCTCCTGTAAATATTTATAACCTTGAAAAACCAATGGACGGTCACAGTGAGTCTGATAGTAGTAGCTGGGGCATATGATGTCTGCAAAATCTTAACCATCTAGCTTGCTAACATTAGTCACTTTGAGTTAAGATCAAGGACATGGAATCTAGATTCAGACTGTTGGGTTTAAATTCTCCTTCTACCATAAACTCCATAATTTTAACTTCTATGAGTTTAGTTGTCTCACCAGTCAAATGGTGTCCTATATTCATGTTATTT
>NW_006399808.1:12682713-12722433 GCF_000299155.1 Elephantulus edwardii | reverse complement strand
CGACTCTAGCTCCTCACACATTTCATTCATATCTCCCTAATTATTATGGCATCATGACAACACTTAACTCTCATTATTAGTGCTTGATACAGTGTTAGTACTTTAAACTTGTCAGAATATATAGTGATAAAACACTACCAACCAATGTTGAATTTGTAACAAATAACCCACAACAGTATTTGCTTCCAGATCTCAATGATGATTTGTAAATGTCTTGCACCACCATTTTATTAGCTTATTTAACGAATTCCCCCCAATATGGATATATAGATATTATATGGCTACAATCAATTCTTGAATATTTCATATATTATTTCACCGTTAAACTTGGCTATCCAATTAGTCTCAAACATTAATGTAGGGAAAATACAACCAGCAAATGTGCTAAGTGTGTACATATTAATATATTAATGTATAATTACATGAGTTTATTTAAATAGGAAGGGAGTTCTGGTGACCTACTGGTAAGAAACTGCACTACAATCATATAGTGTCGTGGTTTGAATTTACCAGGTACTCCAAGAGACAAAAATGGGCAATTGTTCCTGTGTCATTAACTACCTCTGCGAATCCTCCATAAGCTCAGCTATGGGTTCGTTCTGACCTGATGGTACACAGCATTAACAACTACAACAACTGGTGGCCTAGTGGTAAGAAATTGCACTGCAATCCCAAAGGTGTATGGTTCTAATCCACCAGCTGCTCCATAGAAGAAAGATGCCCAGCCCCCTCTTGTGTGATTTACTGCCTCTAAAAATTCATTGAAGGGTAAGTGATAAATCAGATTTGAAGCCATGCAACAACAGCAATTTAAATAATTTGCATAATGGAATTTTGTCCTCCACTTGACTACATTCTCCCTACTCTCTCTTCATAGTATTTCATGTACTATTAAAACTGGTTACTCTAGACACTGACTAGGGAGCTCTGGTGGTTTAGTGGTTAGTACCAATGAGCTGTGCTGCAATCCTGAAGATGTAGTTCGAGGCCACCAGTTGTTCTGTGGGAGAAGGATGGGCTATCTCTTCTCAGGCACTTAATTACCTCTGAAAACCCACCAGAGGGTCAGCTATGGGTCAGTTGTGACTCTATGATACACAGAAAACAATAGTCACAGTCTCACTTAAAGCCTGAAAGGATTAGTGAATATAAAGTACACTCTGGTTTAAGGACATTATACATACTTTGGAGGGACTGGTCCTTGGAGAGGGACATCATGTTTGTGAGAGTGGAGGGATGGTGCAGGAGAGAGAGAGACCCTTGATGAGATAGATCGATTCTGTGAGTGGAGTGGTGGGAATGAATGTGTTTGAGACAGCGAGGTTAGCACAGGATAGGACGACGTTTAGGGCTCTTGTACATAGGGTCGCTGTGAGTAACAAACTGGATGGCACATAAAAACAACATATATACTTTCTAATTTATCTTGGTGGATATCATTTGTCAGTCATCTTTTTGCTGTTTCTACTTACAGATTCCTTTTCCTAGGTATTTTAAAGAACTGAGCCCTAGATTTATTAATTCTTGGAATAAAGGACCCACCTCAGGGCCTAACAAAACATATCCTCACAACTAATGAGTCTTTAATGCAGTTTTTCATTCTAATGATGACAAAGTGCAAGCTGCAGACAATGCAATGAAAAATTGATACCACATAAGTAATTTTTCAAAACCATTCTTAAGAATAGTTGCCTCAAAATCTAATGGAACAATAAAGAACTGAAATAGTGTTTTAATGAGGAAAAAATAAGCAAACAATAAATTTATCAGGATATAAATTATTCCTATGGAAATCTATCAAGAAGCCCTGGTCATGCAGTGGTTAAAAGCATTTAGCTGTTAATCAAGAGGGTAACAGTTTGAACCTAACCACCACTCTCTGCAGAAAGATGTGGCTGTGAGCATCCATAAAAATAAGATATATGCAAATAAAATATCATCTCATCCCAGTAGCAATGGCGAAGTTTAGCCTGGGTTGTAGAGGATATAGCTAGAGTCAAACACTCATACTATTTGTGGGATTATAAAATGGTACAATCACTCTGAAAGAAAGTTGGGCATTTCCTCAAAAAAAGATGAAATTTCATATGACCCAGCTATTCCACTGCAAGGATTATACCTTGAGGAAAACAGAACTGAGATACACATGAAGATATGTAGACCACAGTTCATGGTAATGTTATTCACAACAGCAAAGAGCAAAAGGGGGGTGGGGGTGGGAAACAGTTTAAATGCCAGGCAACAAATGAATAAATGTAGAAATTATGGTACATTCATACAATGGAATGCTATTCAGCAATCAGGAACAGTGATTCTGAAAATATTATATATCATGAGAGAGGCTAGAGAGAGAGCCTTATGCTGAGTGAACTAACTCAGCATTAAGTTGTTGTTAAGTTCCCTTGTCTCATAAGGACAAATACTGCACAACACCTTTATAAAAACAGAAGGATAACTAGTAAGATGTGTTTAAATGTTCAACGTGGGAAGAGGAGGTGGTAGCAGGCTGATGTGGAGGGTGAGGGAAATCACGCACTTGCAGAGTTTAGGCGGTTGAAGGAGGGTCTGAAGGAATTAGCAAAAATTTAGTGGGGAACTGAAAAAGGTTCACAGTGGGCATAGATAAATAGTCAATAATTTGATAAGGCACAATATACAGTAATGACTGTGTGAAATACAGTGTGAATAAAGAAGAAAAAAAAAGCCTGTAAAGTCTTAGGATTCCTGTGAGGCAGCTTTCTCTTGTCCTATAGGATCTCTACGAGTCAGAGTCAATTCACACACAAGGAGTTTGCTTTGGCTTGTCATTCTATCAACAAACCAGCATGACCAACACAAGTGACCTGAAACCTATATTAAATATGCAGTGTGAGAGTAATAGGTCATTAATAATCTTGGCAGTGATGCATATTGACACATGTGTTGAAAGCTCATGAAGCCTTTAGCCACAGAGTATTTTGTTTAATTAAAAAGGAAAGAAAATACAGCAATTCATCACACGATGGAAATATCCTAGGGATCCAGAACAGGAAAAGCAACACAGGTTTGAGTGTGGGGTTTTTTTTCCTTTTCTTTTCTTCTCTTTAATGTAATCTTCACATCTATCTGCTATCAACTCCAATCTCATTATGACTCCTTTAAAGGGAAGATTTCACATCTAAAAACATATTACTGGATCCTCCATTCTCATACACTGCATAATGTGCTGGATTAAAGGACATACACACCATATATTATGCATACACATACACACACACCCCTATATAGAAGGTCTTTTCAATCACTAGCCATGCTGCTGATTATGCAGCCATAATGATGAAAATGACAGAAGAAGAAATGATGCCTTTGAACTGTGACTTTGGAGTCCCACGGACTCCCCAAAGAACAAAGAGATACATCTTTCTTGGACGTAAAGAAGGCAAAGCTTCATATCACATGCTTTGGGCATGTTGCTAGGAGAGGCTATTCCTTAAAGAAGTACATCATGCTTGGGAAGGTGGAGGGACAGTAAAGGAGAGGAAGACTCTCACTCAACAAGGTGGATTGATACAGTGACTGCAGCAGTAAATTTGAGTGTGTGAGAGATTGTGAGGATTGCACAGGGTTAAGACAGTTCAGATTTGTTGTTCATAGGGTCGCTATGTGTCCTACTGGACTCGATGGCACCTAAAAATAACAACGACAATAACATAAATACACACAAAGGAAACTCTTGTGGGTTCATGATAAGTTATGCTGCCAATTGAAAGGCATGCAGTTTTAATTCACCAGCTATACCACATGACAAAGATGAGCAATCTCCTCTTCTGTGATGTATTGCCTCTAAAAACTCACTGAAAGGTCAGCTATAAATTGGTTCTGATTTGTTATTGTTGTTATGTGCCGTTGAGTCACTTGTGATTCACAGTGACCCTATGTACAACAGGCTTAAACCCTGCTCTGTCCTTTGCCAATCTCCCTGTCTCCAACACACCGACTCCCATTACTCCAGTCACTGAATCAATCCACCTCATAAAGGGTCTTCCTCCCCTGCGCTGTCCCTCCACCCTCCCAAGCATGATGTCCCTCTCCAAGGACTGGTCCTTCCTTGCAACATGTCCAAAGTATATCAGATGAAGCTTCAGAATCTTTGCCTCCAAGGAGTAGTCTGGTTTAACCCTCTCTAAGAAAAACCTGTTTGTTTTCTTAGCAGTCCATGGCATATTCAATACTCTTCTCCAACACCACAGCTCAAAGGCATCAATTCTCCTTCTATCCTTCCTAGTCATTGTCCAGCTCTCTTATGCACAGCAAGTGATTGCAAAGACCAAAAACCAGGTGTGCCTTAGTTTCCAGAGTGATAGAGAGAGAGACTACATATACATATACATATACATATACATATACATAGAGAGATATGCTACATATATTTGGAGTTGGAGAGATAGAGGTATGTTAGGTATATATGAAGAGAGATAGGGAGAGACATATTCTACATATATACAGCCATCCTACATGTGCAGATGCATTTATAGAGCTCTGGTGATCTGTGTATAAGGAACTGCACCATCAGTCCAAAGGTAGGTAGTTCAAATTCACCAGCTGCTCTGCCAGGAAACTACTGGCCATCTCCTCCATATAATTTATGGTCTCTGAAAACTCAGTAGAGATTCAGCCTTGAATTGGTTCCTCCTTGACAACAATTAGTTGTTTCATTCAATTGTATGTGTGTGTATATACATAGTCTGCATTTGTCTCTGCTCCCCCTCTCTCCTACATTCCCAACCATCTTCTTTGCTCCAGAAACAGAAGTATCTATCATCAGTCTGGGATCACATTGCTACAACCACATCATTGACCCCTAGGACTACATTGTATGTGCTGATAGGCAGCAAAACTCCTGCTTCCCTTAGTTAAGACAGTCAAACTCAAACTAATGGATGTGTTGAGGCTGTAAGTTATAATGAAAGGAGACTATTCCTCTCTCTTCCTCAGAGCTGCTAGTGGATTTGAACAAAGGGAGATACATAGCCCTGAGTGCAACTCTCTATGGATTATGCCAGCAGAAGTTCTCAGTTCAGAGAGTAAACGATTATAGTTTAACAGCATTTATTTACATAAAGCAAAGCAAATACAATTTTTAAGAAACATACATGTATGCCCATATCTATAGAAAAACAACCTTTTTTTATCAACAAATACATAGCCCTGACTTTTTAAAAGAAAGGTTTTGAGAGATGTGCAAATCAGGATTTCATTTTCCTTTCTACCTAGATGATCTTAAGCAAGTTATACACCTTTTCTGAAACTCAGTTGCTGCTGCTGTGAAACAGAAATGAAGTAACTGGAGTTGTTATGAGATGCAAATGGTAATACGCTTAAAATCAATTTGCACAGTTACTTTGTCCATAGAAACACCCAATCATCTTTGTAAACATAACATTTATTTAATATCACATGCTTCATTCTGTAGCCTATGTGTTGTCTGTGATTGATAAAATACCAATTTATAAAATCACTTAATCTAAGGTACACTTATCCTGAGTCTAAATCTTGTCAAAGACTCTCATTTCCAAGAATGGTGTCCAGGAGTAACCTTACAAACATCTACAGCATTTCTCTTTGATTTTTGTTACCCAATTGTTAAAACTCATCTTCACTCTTCAATGAATCACAATCCATTCTAAATAATACTTTAATGTAGTATTTCTAGTGACCGTTTTATTGACTTGCAAACATGTAAGTCATTGAAACATCAGAGACCCATTAAGAAGCTTTGAGAGGTCAAACTATTCTCATAAAAATGAAAATGATGTTATCATATAATAAGTAATCAGTGTGTTGGCCTCCACAGCAGTCATGCAAATGCAGTAGTAAGTAAAATTGTTGGTTCAAACTACAACCCAACTTGTTATCCTTGAATCAATTCCATTTCATATCAACAGTATAGGACAGAGCTATGCATCTCAGAGGACCTCCAAGGCTTTGCACATTTAAGGAAGCAGGTGGCCACATCTTTCTCCTGAGCAGCCAGCAACCTTTAGGTTAGCACCTGAGTGTTTAGCCACTGCATTATCAGAACAAAGGGACAAATACTGCATGGTGCCACTGCTGTAAAACAAGACTGACCTCTGGGTTGGGGTGGGGGGAGACTGAGAAAGATGGTATAAATAACGTATACTGCATTGAAACAGAGGAGGGAGAAAACTGTTTAAAAGGGATTAGTGCTTAGGTATTATTTTCATGACAGGAATCCAGAATGAAGGCTGCATGGTGAAGTGAACCTGGGGGGAGAGATTGTAAAACAATGGGGGAACTTTTACTTTTCAAAGAGAAGAGTGTACTGGAGGAGAGGGGTGGGTAGGGAGAAAAGTGCAACAATGAATGAATGGAAATCCAAAGTCTGTAAATTTTCATTAAAATTAATTAAAAAATTTAAAAAAGAGTGTCAATTTTCAACGCTATTCTGATAAGATGGAATTCTGGTAACATAGTACTTAAAGTATCTTGATCCTATCCAACATCCACAAGCTGCTCCCAGAAAGAAAGGTGAAGAAGTCTACTTCCATAAAGATTTTTCAGCCTCAGAATCCCCATGGGGAAATTCCACTCTGCTCTACAGGGTTGCTGTGGGTTGGAATTCACCAGTGACAAAGGGTTTCTTTGGTGAGTTATTCTCACAAGATTCTTGCTTATATTAAAAAAAAAATGTGGATTTTAAGGGGAGCTCTGGTGGCCCAGTGGCAAGGAGCTGCAACTACAATCCCAGAGGCGAACGGTTTGAATCCACCAGATGCTCTGCCGGGTAAGGAGGGACAATCTCCTCCTGTACCAGTCAGATCTGATTTGACCGCACATGCACACAAAAATAATAAAATAAAATTTAAAAAAATGTGGATTTGGATACCATATAACTAAATAAGTCTGCAATTGGAATATCTGAACAGTTCAATTAACCAATATTCACCAAGTAACCAATCTGTTTTAACTTATTCTTAACATAAAAGATCCATTCAAACTGGAAGACAATCAAGTGTATTTTTTATGGAAGAGAGTAAGAAAAGTTCACAAAGATGGTTTCAGATTCTATATTGAAAGTAGGTTACAAGAAACTGTCACTTGAGAATTTCTTCTGTAATATAATTAAAAGGCACCTATCTGGAAGACTTTTACAGTATATTCCCCTCATCCAATTCAATAGGAGTTTTGGTGGCATAGTCTGTAAGGAAGAAGATGGGCAATCTCCCCCCTGGGGATTTACAGCCTCAAAAAAACCACCGGAGGATCAGGTATGGGTGGGTTCTGAATCACAAGCAATGATTTTTTTAATTTACCCAATCCTATATATCTGTGTAAGAGTGGATCATTTTTCATACACATTAACCAAAATAACTTACTGGAATACAGTTAAAAGAACTCAGCTGTCTCTCACTGAGCCAGATATCACTGAGATTTGCAAAGATGTAAAATATTGCCACAATTCCCACTATTATTTCTGGAAATCTTTATGGCTCTGTCAATAGAGAGTTGTGCTGCTAATGCCAAACCAGCATATCGCCAGTGGTTCAAATCCACCACTGGCTCCAAGGAAGATCAACAATCTTCTTCTTTCATGATTTACAGAAACTTGATGTCAGGTCGCTATCAGTCAGTGTTGTCTTTGAGAAAACAGACCGATAATATTGCATTTAGTGTTGTTTTTAATTGAAATAAAAATACTTTATGTGTTTTTCTCAAGTGAGAAAGTAGTGAATATCAAAAAAGCAGAACTCACCTAAACCTGATCATGTTTTTAAGAACTTTTAAGTAAGAATTGTGTTGGTACCGTCTACAGGGACGTGTACTGCTCACTCAAAGATGGCATGTCTCTGGCAGTTAAAATCCACCAGAGGAACCACAGAAAAAAGACGGGTAATCTCCTGTGCCCTGTTGTGCATAGGGTTTCCAGAGGCGGGTGGCCAATCCTTCTTCTTAGTCTGTCTTAATCTGAATGTTCAGATTTAGAGGAGTATCTGACAGACAAGCAATTTGTGGAGCATGCTTGGGAGGTGGAGGGGCAGCGCAGGAGGGGAAGACCCTCTATGAGATGGATTGATTCGGTGACTGGGGTAATCGGGATGGGTGTGTCAGAGGCGGTGCGGTTGGCGCAGGATAGAGCAGGGTTTAGGGCTGTTGTGCATAGGGTCGCTATGAGTCGGAAACGACTCGACGGCACATAACAACAACAACACAACAACAATCTCCTGTGCAGTTCACAACCTCAGAAACTCATTGAAGGCCGCCCATGATTCAGTTCTGACTCCATAGCAATTGGTTTTAATTTTTTTAGTTTGAAATATATCTTGAGATTAGAAGTCTGAAATTTGCAGCTCTGAAGACTTCATGAAGGCAAACATTTTGCTTGCTCCTATTGAAAGAGTAGGTTCCAAGACACTGCACTCATCAAGTTTGTCTTTGAGGTTTTTTTGCCAATTCTCAGTTTATCCTTTGAACATGTAATTGATATTTCAAAATCTAAACTGACTCAGTGACAGTAACCTTGCCTGTCTATTGTTTAGCTAAATGAATTTTCAAAATCATATTCAATAAGAATTCCATCCAGGTCCACTAGGTTTTTTTCCTGATGATTCAATTCTGAAGGCTAAGAGTACACACTGGTCTTAAGATTCCTTTCATTTCATTCAGTAAGTTCATACTAAGCACCTGCTGTATGTATCAGGTCCTGAAATAACAATAAAATATGACCTCTGACATTAATGAGAGCTAAACAAGCCCCCAAGTTGCATGTTTATATATTTTAATATGTATTAAAAGAGAGATGTGTATTGAAGGACTATATTGCCTCTTGAGACTTCAAAACCATGAAAACGTACTAGAACTATGATAAGTTTGTAAAGAGGAGACATTAAAGGATGATGAACCTTGGACACTGAAACACCATCCTTCAAAGACCCTCCTATGCATACCAAAGCTTTAGATACGATAGGTATGGCAAGTGAAATTGAACAAATGGACAAATCTCTGGAATGAATAATATCAGGATCATGGTCTTCAGTCTACTACACTAAATGATAGAGCTAGAAAAAGAATGCAGATTAAATTGTTTCTCGTTTACTGGCTGACCTGAGGCTTGCCTATGGAATGCGGTCAGCCATGACTCTGTCCAGAAACCTGAGCAAGAAGTTCAGACTCCTCTCAGTTCACATGAATACATTTTAGGGAGGAAATGCACTGGAGCAAAAGCTGCACTTGAAAACAAACAATTAAAAAAATCACCTCTGACAACTGGAGGTAATTTATAACTCCTTTTTTTTTCTTCTTCATAAAATCAAGGTAAATTAATTATGTTAGAACAGAAGGAAAAGAGCACTTTATTGCATATACTTGAAAGATATAGGCCATAATAATATGAAATTCTAGCTCCCAACTACTGCTTTCAATATTCTATGGAGAAACACATTTGCTTTTAATTTTAGGAGTGGTTGGAACTTGGGAACTCAAACTTGGCTTAAATTTCAGCACTTTAGTTCACAGAATATACTCTGACAAACTCCCTGCCCCCCCCCTTTTTTTTAAAAAAGAAATCCTCATATTGAAATTTCCCCAGATTTTTAAATTAATAGGTTACAAGGATATAAATAATAACTTTTAATTTCTACTAGTTTTGTTTTAACTTGAGGTTTTAAAAGTAACAGATATGTGATACTTACTACCACCAAAATTATTTATAATTATTCTTTTTAATTTTTATGACATACTAGCTATTCAATACATTTAAGTCAATGAGGACATAACAGGACAAAATAAATGTATGATTATCAATAGATGCTTATTCTCCAACCTATCTACTAGAACATAACTCACTTGTTTTACAGTTTCCCAAATTAATGTAAAATTTAGAATGACTTGGCTGCTTTCAATAAATGTTTTGGTTTTCAAACTAGTCAAATCTCTCCACCTTAGGAAGGTTCAGCTAGAGTGTAATTTTGGGAAAGAGGAATGACCATCAAACCAAAATAAAATTGCATGCAAACATGGTCCAAGTTAAATCAAGTAGCTCAATACATGTTGAGACGTATGTTAAAATCTCATAAAACAAGTAGAGTAGATAAAGGAGAGTACTCAGTCTAGCAATCCTTTCAGGATTGTGTGTATAAAATCGTATTCCATTTAAATTACACTGACTGCACTTTCCATACATCAGACATTGCTAGCTAATATGAAAAGAGAATTGCCAATGATTAAATAATAATAACTGACTGCTTTAAGTAAAGAAAATACCTCATTTCTTTAAAAAAAGAAAGAAGGAAAGGAAACAAACACACGAGCCTCAATTTCACTAGCATGTTGTTTCTGGGCCTCTGCCAAGTATCACAAACCACATTTGATATTTTGTGTTTTTGGCTGAGTGACACCAGAATGTCTGGGGGTGGGGAAGGAGAGGGGGGAAAAAAGAACTTATAAAATGGTAAACAAAAGGTTTCCATAGAATGGCTATATAATTGTAAGTTGCTTTTATATATATATATATATATATATACACATTGGAAGTACTTCAATTAAAAAAAACCTATCAAGCACACAGGGAGGTAGTAGCTTAAAATATACCCCAGGGAAAGGCAAGCTTGGAATGCTTTTAGCTTATTCTGTGAAATATGGATTTCTTATCCACCAGCAGACAGAACAAAATGTACCTATACCTTGGCACTGGACAGCACAAATGTGTCTCTAGAAACAGTTTCTAATCTCTGACCATTCACAACACTTTCTTACTTCAACTCAGGAGGCATGAGAGAGGATTACACCAAGTCAGAAGATAGTGTCTAAAACGTGAAGGCAAATGAAATCAGGAATCTCCTGAAGCTTGGCTCGGCACATTAAAATTAGTCACTGACTATAAAGAAACTGCCAAGACTGCTGAGGATGTGAAAGTTAATACTATCCTGTTGGAAAATGCCAGCCCATCCTGCACACCACTCCCACCCAAAGAAATCTATGGTGTAATGCTGATTTCTAACAGTGTTCATCATTTTAGAGTCAGGATCTTAATTCTGAACTGCACACCCTCTCACAATGCCAGCCAAAATAAGTTTAGTTCAGCATAGTGATTTTATGTAAGATTTTTTTCCCCTCCCAAAATGGACAATAACTTCTCCCTAGCCTTATGTGCATGATTGCTATGAGGTGGAAAAAAGTGAAAACTTCATTGTTTGCTTTGACCAGGATTAGAGCCAACTGCAATGTAATTCTTTGTAGTGAACAGTTTTATGAATACCTCTTCGTACAACCAACAAGAAACAATAAAATAAGTGAATAAAAAGAGAATAACTCTTTGAAAAGACACATAGGCATATAATTAAGAAATGATTGCAAAAGTATTACCTCTGCTCTCTGGGTTCTGGGAAAAGCAGTCGATTTTTCTATGGCATAAACATCCACCAGGTAAAGGCATGCTCCTTGCTCCCGGTCCAGAATGGCTGCAGTCTGAATGACACCAGTAAGTCGTCCAATAGTGAAAAGACGTCCCACAGTTTTTTCTTCACAACGGACAGAAACAATGTAATACTCCACTGGGGCTTCAGACCCTCTAGGGCTAGCAGCTTCTATTGAGATTACATTGGTTCCAATGGGTTCTCCTTCTTTCAAAATAGTTATATATTTGGGCTGAGTGAAAACAGGTCCATCAAGGCCCTGCAGAATGACAGTCAATTCAGTGGTTGACTTTTTCCTTTCAGGGCCAAGGTCTGTTGCTGAAACTATAAGATTGTAAATGAGTTGTGAAGGCACCAGTGCTGAAGCCACTCTCAAGTCTCCACTATAGCGATCCACAATAAAAGTGTCTGTGTCCCCATTGATGATTTCATACTCCACCTCTCCATTGGCACCCTCATCTGGGTCGGCGGCCATAATGGTTGTTAGAACAGAGCCAATCACTGCCAAAGGGTCTGCAGCTAGGGCATTTTGTGATATAAACATGGGAACATTGTCATTGAGGTCTGTAACTAAAATGGTCACATTTTTCAAAGCAAACCGTCTAGTTTCCACAGGTACGGCTTGATCATTGGCTTTTACAGTCAACTCAAAGAGATTAGCAAACTCCCGGTCTATTTCAGCACTAGTATATATTGTCCCTTTGACTTCATCTATGCCAAAGTGGTTACCTCTTGGCATCTGCTGAATGATCGTGTAGGATAGCTGCCCATTGATATCTGCATCAGGATCATGTGCAGTCACAGAAATGACAGACGTGCCAATGGGAACATTTTCAACAATAGACTTGAAAATGTCCCCAGGAGGAAAGCTGGGAGGATTGTCATTGAAGTCCCTCACGTGTATAACCACTGACATTGTTGACGAGCGAGGAGGCCTTCCTTGGTCTTTTGCAGTTATATTTAATTTGTACAAAGACTGAGTTTCAAAGTCCAGTTTTTTGGCAAGGAAAATACTCCCAGTATTGGGACTGATGCTGAAAGTCCCATGGTTGTTAGTTCCACTGATGCTATAATGCAAATCTGCATTATCACCTGAATCTGAATCAGTTGCAGTTACAGAGGAAACCAGCTCACCAATTCTCATGTTTTCCAAAACATCAACAAATAATGTTGATTTAGGGAAAGAAGGAGTATTGTCATTTTCATCTAAAATATCAATATTTAAGGTACAGGTAGAATTGAGTGGGATAGTCCCTGAATCCACTGCTTGAATCACAAGTGAATAGGCAGGTGTTGCTTCATAGTCTAATTTGCCAATAAGTGTCACCTGACCGGAAGCACCATCTATAGCAAACTGTCTTTCTTCATTTCCTTTTATCACAGAATAATGAATGAGTCCATTATTGCCTTCATCCACATCTGAGGCAGAAACTCTTAGAACCTGAGTCAGGTTGGCTGCTGATTCTGATATAGTAGCTTGGTAAAAGTCTTTCAGAAACTTGGGAGCATTATCATTTATATCCTTCATATAAACATGTACAGTGGCCTGATCTTTGAGAGGCTGAGGAAGTCCCTGATCTGTTGCTATAACTGTGAAACTAAACACTGCAGTTCCTCTCCGTCTCATCAAAGACTCTCTGTCAAACTGATGAGTATTTGTAATCTTCCCATTAATTGCATGCAACTCAAAATCCGGCTGCACAATTTCAAAAGAATACCTTACCTCTCCATTTGGCCCAAAATCTTTATCTGCAGCACTCACTTTCCCCACAAATGACCCAGCTTTCTGCTCTTCCTCAAAGTAAAATGTGTAATTGGTACTATTAAAAAGAGGTCTGTTATCATTTACATCTTCTAAAATTACAGTAACATTCACAGTAGCACTCAGGGGCTCCACTGCTCTGTCAGAAGCAACAACCAGTAAAACGTATCTGTCTTGAAGTTCACGGTCCAGTTCACTTTTTATATACAATTGACCATCTGGGAATATGCCAAAAGCATCTCCTGTATTTCCTTCAGCAATGCTGTACGCAATTTCACCATTTGCCCCTGAATCTTTGTCAGAAGCTTGCACTTTAAAGAATCGTGAATTGACCGGTTCTGACTCAGAAAGGGTGACCTCATAAGAAAGCTGGTCAAACACTGGTGGGTTATCATTTACATCATGGACATACACGGTTAAGATGAAAGTAGAGGACAGCTGTGGGACACCCATATCAGATGCCAAGATCTCTATCTGATAGGAACCAGCATGGACATCCAGGGGCCCTAGCAGACTAATGTTACCGGTTTTTTCATTGATAGCAAACAGGCTCTTGGGATTTTGCTTCAGGCTATAGAGTACCATGCCATTGACACCTTCATCAGGATCCACAGCTTTGGCTTGGAAAATGCTGTGCCCTGCCTGCCAATTCTCCACCACATTTACACTTTCCACTGCCTGAAGAAAATGAGGAGAGTTGTCATTCAGATCCTTAACTGTTATATTAACCACAGTGTCTGCAGTCACTGTTCCCCCACTTGCTACTACTTTCAGCTGATAAAAAGACTGCTCTTCTCTGTCAATTACACTTGCTGTGGTAAGTTTTCCAGTGACTTTGTTGATAACAAACATACCTTTCTGATCCCCAGTGGTAATGAGATAACTGATGTTGGAATTGAGATCCATTGTAGATGCATACACACTACCCACATGATATCCCAGAGCCACGTTTTCAAAGACCACAAAGCTGTAGGCAGCCTGGCTAAACACAGGAGGGTTGTCCTGTGTGTCCAATACAGTGATGGTCACTATTGCCTGGTTGGGGGACTGTAAATTGCCACCATCAGTCGCTACTATTTGCAACTGGTAAGCTGTTTTCTCTTCTCTGTCCAGGGCCATTCTTGTAGAAATAACTCCACTCTGTGCATTGACCCGAAACCGCGTCCTGTCCCCTGCTGATATGCTATACCTGACAGTTCCATTGGGACCCAAGTCTGGGTCCGAGGCAGACACTGTGGTGATGTAGCTACCAGCAGGCTCATTCTCCTGAATGTGAGCAAAGTACTGGACTGGGTAGAACACAGGGCTGTTGTCATTCACATCCAGGAGAGTCACATTTATGCGAGCCACTGATGACTGGGGAGGAGAGCCCAGATCTGTTGCCAGCACCAAAAGGGAATAGAAAGCTTGCTCCTCTCTGTCCAAAGAGGAGACAGTGCTCAATCGGCCAGACACAGGGTCCAGACGGAAAGACCTCTGGTCAGTCTCTGCTTCTTGTAGGGAGAAACGCACTGTCCCATTGTCACCCAGGTCTCCATCTGTTGCCCCAAGCACCAGCAGTTCTGTGCCTGTGGGAGCATTCTCAACCACAGACACATCATACCCTTCTGGCTGGCTGAACGCTGGCTTCTCATCATTCACATCTAGGAGAGTCACTACAAGCTGGGCATAGGAAACCTTGGGGTGCACCCCCTGGTCCCTTGCACTGATATTCAGTACAATCTGAGAAGCAAGCTCCCGGTCCAGTCCCCCAGCAGCCCCAGTGGTCACCAGGCCACTGTGCTCGCTGATATAGAACCAGCCCAGCTCGTTGCCAGAGACGATGCTGTAACGCAAGTTGGCATTGAGACCAGAGTCGCCATCCGTGGCAGAAACTCCACTCACGTAGCTCCCTGGGGGAGCCTCCTCGCTCAGGTTAACTCTGCACACTTGCTGTGTAAAGACAGGAGGGTGGTCATTGATGTCATTCACAAAAATCACCAGACTTGCTACGGAAGAGCGAGACTGAATTGCTGCGGTAGAGGGCGCCCCAAAGTTATCCGAGACAGAAACTGTGAGGTTGTAAGAAGGGATACGCTCCCGGTCCAGGGCGCTGGCCACTTTAATGAGGCTCAGGTTGGGCACTTTGCTGCGCTGCACCTCAAAGTGGCGCTGCTCATTGCCGCCAAGAATTTGCACGGAGATGTTCCCATTGGCTGCGGGGGAGTCTGCGTCAGTCACTGTGAGCAGAGCCACCACAGTGCCCACCTGAGCGTTCTCATCCACCGAGGCGTAGCGCGAGGTGGCTGGGAAGTAGCGAAATTTCACCACAGGGTCATTGTCATTCACATCCAGCAGCTGGATGAGCGCCTCTGCGCGCCCCGTAAGAGAAGGCACCCCGTGGTCCATCGCCTGCACTGTAAGCGAGTACTGACGGCGGGCCTCAAAGTCTAGAGGCTCCCTTACCGTTATAAGTCCCGTTTCGGGGTCCATCTGGAAGGGGGTCCCCTCGTCCTGTAGCCGATAGCGGATGTCCGCGTTGGTGCCCTCATCCGCGTCCGCCGCCGCCACCTGGAGGACGCTAGAACCCACAGCTGCGTCCTCGGGCACCCCCGCCTGGTAATGGGAACTGCCAAAAACCGGAGGGTTGTCATTAATGTCTTGCACAGTCACATTTACCTGGAGGTAGCCTCGCCGCTTGGGCTCGCCCTTGTCCTCCACCTCCACTAAGAGCTGGTACTGTGGCGTGGCCTCCCGGTCCAGCCCGCCCTTGGAGACGAGATGCAGGAAGGCACCCTCGCCGCTGGGGTTCAAGGTGATGTCCAGCCGGAAGCGGCCCGCCTCATTGCCGCGGATGATCTTGTAAGAGCGGTGGTCCACCCCGTTGGAGCCGATGTCCGAGTCAGTGGCCGTATCCAAGATGACCTGGCGTCCACTGCTACTGTCCTCCTTGAAAGTGACCACAATGGAAGGGTCCGGGAAGACAGGGGCGTTGTCATTGAGGTCCCGCACCAGAACTCGCACCTCGGTGGGGTAGGTGGGCGCGCTGGAAAGGACCACCAGGTTGATCACGTCGCTGGGCAGGCTCTCGCGGTCGATGGTGGCTGTGGTGTACAGGGCTCCGGTGCTACTGTTGATGGCAAACAGGGCGTGGCTTTCGCTGAGCCGGTAGGTGAAGCCAGGGCGCGTCTGGATGGTGCCCACCAGCGTGCCAGGAGGTTGCTCTTCCAGCACTTGGAACACCTGGCGCTGCTCGGCCCCGTGGACCCAGGCTGGTCCCGGGAGCAGTAAAAGTAGCCAAAAGACACGAAGGAGATCATAAACTGATAAAAAGGGAAGTGGGAGCCAGGGTCGGCCAGGAGCCCTGGCTGCCGCCAAGTCCATGGTCTTAGTTCCCCTGAACAGTGTGATGAAGAGAAGGAGTTAGACAAAAGAAATATCTGTACAAATCAAGGAGTCCGGGGCGAGGGAGTGGAGAAATAAAAGTAATTTAAGGCTCTAGCTGAGAGCTATGCTATTTCAAAACACTTCTAGTCCAGTAAAAGCAGGTCGCATCAACAAGATCCATCCAGGTAGCTGGTTGAGTTTGTGATGAAAGAGAAGCCCCGGAGAAAAGTTGCAGAGCATTCTGCGGGACACTCCTGCGCGCTGATGAGTTCCCAGAAAGTTTCCGAAACCTTTGCTCCCTTCGCTTTGCTTTAAATTAAGAAGCTCCAAGGTTTTCGCCCAGGTGAATGTGAGCTGGGAGAAAATGCCTGTATTTAAGGTTTATGAGGAATCATTGCACACATTTATCTTCAGAAACTTTTTAGCACTTACCCTTGGCGAAGAAACTGGAGAGAGTAGAGAGGGCAAAGGTTGGTAGCTTATGTGTGCAAGCACCTTTGCGCACCGTTAGGGATGGTGGAGAACGGAGAAAGTCGAATTCCTTTGCCCGAAAGCTGGAAATGAGTGATTCCTTCCAGTTCCCCACTCCTCATAACAAGGCTGCAACGCCCCTCCAACAAGGCTGCGGTAGTGGCCACCGAGGCCCAGGCGGCGGCGTCTGCTCGCAGGCAGCTCTCCAAAGGCGTTCCGGGCGCTCCCACTGCCGCTATGGTTCCAGCACTCGGGAGCGCTCAGCTTCGTCCCTTCCCTTCCAGCAGCCACCTCTTCCTCCGCCGTCCCTGCTGAGGCTTCGTGCCCTCTGCGGGGCGCAGGCAACAGTCAACGTCCCTCGGCATTTTTCACCTCTGCCGGGGTTCCTGCCAACCCATTATTTGTACATCCAGAGCGAGCACAGATCCCCTTTTCTTCTCGGCCTCACGAGGGTCCGGTAGGAGCGGCGCGCAGTCCCCCGGTTCCCTCCCCTCACCATTCCAGGGAGGTAGTTCTCCAGCGGCCCTAGTCAGAAGCCCACTCGAGTGCGCCTGGCCCCTGCCCAGGTTATCTTTGCTTTTATTGTCCTGTGTCAGTTTCACTTTGTAATCCACACGGCTTTTTGTTTGGGGCGGGGGAGTGGTGATTCCCTCTTTCTCCTTCACCGTTGGCGGTGGAGGCGGGCCAGGAGGCGCTGGGCTGTGGCGGCGCCCGCAGTGGCTCCGGACGGCGCCTGGGAGCGCTCTCCTTCTCGCCCGCCCTGGCTGAAGGTTGTAAGGCTGTAGGAGCTGGAGCTCTGGGAGACCCTCTAATCCTCTGACTGGTCCCTCACGCTCTCCCCGCCCCTTCTCCGATGCACGCGCACACACACAACACACACGCGCGCACACACCACACATACACACACGCAGCGCGTCACCGAAACCCGAACAGAGAGGGGGGAGGGAAGACCAAGAGCTGGAGCGGGACTCAGAAACTTTGCTCGCCACTCATTGATCCCCGGCACTTTAGTTCGCCGGGACTCCTCCTCGCTCCCGGGCCTGTCACCTACTGCCCCTCCCTCTCCCCAGCCCCATTGGGCCAGAGCTGCAGCAGCCTCGCCTGGCACTCCTACCCCTGGCGCCCTCCAGCTTTCCCCGCCTCCGACTGGCTTCTCGGGATGCTAATCACTCCAGCCTCCATGAGGGCGGTGGGCGGTCCAGCGAGGAGCTGAAGGAGGCGGAGGCTCTGAAAAGGGGGGTAATCCCCCCTTTTTTCCTTTTTGGTAAAATCTTGGCCCGCGTCAGAGCAATAACAGCGCAAGACTGCCACAGAATAGGGGTAGGATCAGATTTGCAGATAAATAACTTTGGTGGCGGGGTCTGGGGTAAGACCGTTAGGTTGTTATGCTGGTAATAACTCTGGGGTAAGGGGGTCGAGAGAAATAAAAGAAAGGCGGGGGGTAGAGGGTCTGTTAGATCAGGGAGGAAGGATTAAGCAAAGCCTGTCTGGGAATGCACGGCGCAGATTTGCATTAACTGTTTCCTGCCCCTTTTCTTTTGAAGGGAAGAGAGAGAGAGTGATGGCCCAGTGTGGTCCCACAAAACTGAAGCCCAGTCAGACCTCATTCCTTTTTTGGTCCTCAAGCTCCTTGCTTTCTAGGCGGAGCTCTGCTCAAAACCTGCACCCTATTGCCCCCTCCTCCACAGCCCAGGTGACTCCACACTCTGGGGCCTCAGTGCCAACTACTCTTGCGACTTCCTTCAGGAAAAATCAGGGAAATCCAGTGTTGTTTGGTTTGGTTTTCCTTCCTAACTGAATCCCAGGTGCCAGTAGCTGAACTTGGAGGGTTTCAACAACAATAACAGTGGAAGACCTTTGGAATGAGAGAGATCTTTTCCTGTTGCAAAGTTAGCTTGGAATTTGGATCCCCCCTGGAGGTATTTAACCCCTTAACAATTTGGAGGCAAAGGAATCATAATAAAGTTTTGTTTAGTTGGGTTTTCATCTAGGGGGCGGATAGAGATGAGAAACATATAAAATGAAATGTAAACGTCGATGTTCAAAATGCTCATGTGCCAAGTAACTGAGCTCTGACTAAGTTTCCTGCTGTTAGCCTGCAAATTATTGTGGGCATAGACCGCGTCTAGGAAAGGAGGGGGAGGGGGAGTAACTAGAAATCAGGTCAGAATTTGTTCCTTCAAGAAAACACGTAGAAAATAGGAATTTAAGCCAAACAATACAAAATATAGGTCATATGTCATACATTCTGCCACAATGACCCCTCCAAATTTAAAACTTTCCTACAACCAGAGACAATTCAGGCATGAGTAAATACTGCCCTCTGCTGTTTCATGGTGATCTTACATCTTTAGTTGCTTTATAAAATTAGACACAGAAACTTATGTTATCTGCTTACAAAGCTAAATCCTCCTTTGCCTGGAGATAGTAGCAAAGAAAGAGCTCTAAGAATCTCTCAGTGCCATTTTTAATTTAAGATACAGTAATAATAATAGCCACAACAAAGACAGCAAAATCAAGTCCTTCTGATGCACGTAACCTCTGTAGCCTAAATCTGATACATGGAAATCCAGTTTTGAAACTGTTGTCCTCAATTCTTTTGTTCATTTACTTCTGTATATTCCTTTACTGTAAGTGAATTTGCAACAGAGAGAGTTAAATTTAAAAATTTGTGCGTTTTTAAAATTTGAAAAAATAAACACAGGGAGGATTGGGGATTTGGGTAAAACATTTTAAAATCTTTGTTCAAAAATCATCTCTGCTCCCAAACCATGCTCAATAATTAGAAAAATTTTAGTGTAGTTCTGCCAGGCAAGAATTTTAGATATACTCAAGTGAACACTATTTTTTCACACATCGTAGTTACAAACTATGGTTTTTGAGACTATTCTGTTTTTCTTTCTTTCTTTCTTTGCCAGGCACCATAAACCAGTCATTGACCTAGCTATCACGTTATTCATTTTAAAGCTTATAATTATTTTGTTTTTTATATTTTTGGTTGAACTTTAGATTTAGCGTATATGTAAAATTTTTTTCTTCATTAATAGATTCAGTTTGAATAGGTAAAAAAGTAATTCACAATCAAATCTGTGAATTACATATATTCTATCTGTGTGCAATAGCATTTTTAGGTTTGGTTTGTTGGGTTTTTTTAGAAAATGTGACTAAGTAAATTCATACATGAAATATGTGTCTATAAGGGGCATAGAATAATTTTTGGACAATGCAAGAAGACTATCCAAATTTATATAGGCACTGTTATGATCATTTAAATAAATTGAAATCTTTATGATGACTAAAGAATCATAAATAAATTATTTTATAAACTGGGAAATCTCAACATAAAATTATAATTTTAGTGCATAATTGAAGATATAGGGAATAATTTTAATAGGAAAAAGTGAATGAAACCTTTGTTTGGGCTATTTTTCTTACTGAGTTCCACAAATTGCTGAAATGCAAAATATCTATAATAGTAAATATCTAAAAAACATTCACAAAAACAGCTTATATACAATGCACGGTATGCATATAATATGCAAAAATCACAGTAGAAAGTGATAGCTATTGTAAAGATAGTTTATTGTTGTATATTTCCTTTGATTAAATTCCTTTTTAAAAATAAATAAGTTTGCTTTATTTTTATCCACCAAACCCTTGATTATCATAAGAAAAGGATAATTTAGACAAACTTTTTAATAATGAAAATGGATTTAAGTGCTTCTAAGAATGAAGGTTATTCATCAATTGTAATAGGCTGCTGAGGGAGATGAGATAGGGGAATCATATTTTTATATCCTTGCATGAAAAAAATTAGAGCAAGAGCAACAACAAAAAGCTGAGTTGAACATTGAAATTTATATTATAAAATAAATAGTCCTCATAACAATTTTCATGATCTGTACATATTTACCATAATTACTTCATAAAAGATCCAAATTTTTTCCATGTTTTAGACCACAGTAGGGAAGCTACTTAATATGTTTTTTGGAAGTCATGGCCTAGTGGTAAGAAGGGTGCTGCAGTCCCGAAGGCACACAGTTTGAGGCCAACACCTGCTCCATGGGCGCAATTACCTCCCAGATTATTAACAGCCTCTGAAAACCCAATGGAGGGTCTACTGTGTTTTGGTTTCCTCTCGATGGTAAAAAGAACAAAAACCCACTGACAACATTTTCCCCCTTTCTTGTTTGCCCTTTTCTCTTTTTCTTTCCCTTTCCACCCTTCCCCTTTCCTTAATTTTCCTTTTCCCTTGCTTTCTCATGTAGGCTTCTCTAGCCTCGTCACACACCTTATCCCTCAGTTAATAAAACTTCTTATTGCTGTTATGTGCTGTCTAGTCATTGCGACTCATAGCGACCTTAGGTACAAGAACTCTGAAACCTGGTCTAGCCTGTGCCAACTTTACTGTTTCTGACACACCTACCCTCATTACTCTTGTCACTGTATCAATCCATCTCATTGATGATCTTCCTCTCTTTCTCCATCCCTCCACCCTTCTAAGCATGATATCCCTCTCCAAGGACCATTCTCTCTTTGTTTCATTCCCAAAGTATGTCACATGAAGTCAGAATGCTTGCCTCCAAGGAGCAGCCTGGCTTCACCGTCTCTAGAATGAACCTTTTGTTTTCCTGGCAGTCCATGGTATATTCAGCACTCTTCTCCAACACCACAGCTCAAAATCATCAATTCTTCTATCACCCCTAGTCATTGTCCAGCTCTCTGATCTATAACAAGCAATTGCCAAAACAATGGCCTGGATCAGGTGCACCTTAGTCTCCAGACTGACATCATTGCTCTTCAGTACTCTGCAGAGGTCATGACAGCCAACTTTCCTAGTGCAATTCATCCCTTGATTTCCTAGCTACTGGATCCAAGAATGTTGATTGTGGAGCCAAACAAACTAAAGCTGTCAGCAATCTCAATCTTTTCACCATCCATCATGATGCTGCCAATTGGCCCAGTGGTGAGAATCTTTGTTTTCTTGATGTTGAGCTTTAAGCCATATTGAAGGCTGCAATCCTTCATCTTCTGCAGTAAGCACTTCAGGTCCTCCTCAGTTTCAGCAAGCAGGGTTGTGTAATCTGCATAACACATGTTGTTCATGCTGTTGATGAATCTTCCTCCAATACTGATGTCACACTTCTCATACACCACAGCCTCCCAGATGATCTGTTCTGCATAGAGATGAAAAGTTATGGACACAAACTCCAACCCTGACATACACCCTTCCCAATTTTGAACCATGTATCATTAATCTGCGTTATGCAGATGATACAACCCTACTTGCTGAAACTGAAGAGGACCTGAAACACCTGCTGCAGAGGGTCAAGGACTGCAGCCTCAATATGGTTTAAGGCTCAATGTCAAGAAGACAAAGATTCTCACCACTGGCAGCATCAGGATGGATGGTGAAGAGATTGAGATTGTACACAGCTTAAGTTTGCTTGGCTCCACAGTCAACACTCTTGGCACCAGTAGCCAGGAAATTAAAAGGCATATTGCCATGGGAAAGTCTGCTGTTGGGGACCTCTCCAAAGTACTGAAGAGCAAAGGTGTCTCTCTGGAGACTAAGGTGCGTCTGATACAGGCCATGGTCGCAATCACTTGTTATGCATCAGAGAGTTGGACGACGACCAAGGAGGATAGAAGGAGAATTGATGCCTTTGAGCTGTGGTGCTGGATAAGAGTATTGAGAGTACCATGGACTGCTAGGAAAACAAACAGATTCATCCTGGAAAGGGTTAAACCTGGTGGCTCCTTGGAGGCAAGGATTCTGAGGCTCCGTCTAACATACTTTGGACATGTTGTGAGGAGAGACTGGTCCTTGGAAAAGGACATCATGCTTGGTAGGGTGGAGGGACAGCGCAGGAGGGGAAGGCCCTCTATGAGGTGGATAGATTCAGTGACTGGGATAATCGGGATGGGAGTGTCAGAGACAATACGATTGGCACAGGACAGAGCAGAGTTTAGGGCTGTTGTACATAGGGTCACTATGAGTCACAAGTGACTCAACAGCACATAACAACAACAACAACAACAACGATGTCTCCTTGCTCTGTTCTGACGACTATCTCTTGGACCAAGTATAGGTTTCGGATAACCTTGATCAAGTGTTCTGGGATTCCCATTCTTCTCAGAGTCAGCCACAGTTTGTTGTGATCCACACAGTCAAAAGCCTTTGCATAGTCAATGAAACAAAAATAGACTTTCCTCTGATACTTCAACCAAGATCCATCTGGCATTACCTATATTATCCCTAGTAGCATGGCCTTTTCTAAACCTAGCCTGCATATCTGGCAGTTCTCTGTTGATGTACTGCTCCAAACATTTTTGGATAATTTTCAGCAGAATCTTGCTTATATGTGATATTAATGATATTGTTCGGTAATTTCCACTCTGTCAGATCATCTTTCTTTGGAATGGGAACAAATATAGATCTCTTCCAGTCGTTGGCCAAGTGGTCGTCCTCCAGATTTTTTGGCACAACTTAGTGAGCACATACAGTGAAGTGCTTATTTGTTGAAATATGTCAATTGGTATGCTGTCAATTCCTGTAGCCTTGTTTTTTGCTAATTCTTTCAGAGAAGCTTGAACTTCTACCTTCTATTACCATAGGTGCTCATACATTGTTTCATTAAATTCTTCTGTGCCAACCAATTCCAATATACAGTGACTCTGTGTACTCCTTCCATCTTCTTTCTGCCCAAAGCATCCTTAAGTATTGCAACTCATACTTGAATTTGTTTTTCAATTCCGTCAGCTTATAAGTGCTGAGCAAACTCAGCCCTTTTGATTTTCTGACTCCAGCACTTTGCACATTTCATTATAATACATTGCTTTGTCTTCCCTAGCTACCTTTGAAATCTTCTGTTCAATTCCTTAATTTCTTGATTGCTTCCCTTTGCTTTGGCTTTTCAGCACGCTAGGGCTATATTCAGTCTCATCTGACAGCCGCCTTGTCTTTTCTTCCTCCTGTACCTTTCTAGTGACCTTTTGCATTCTTCATGGATGATATTCTTGAGATCCTCCCACAGATCATTTGATCTTCATTCATTGGTGTTCAAGGCTTCAAACCTGTTCCTGAGATGGCTTTGAAATTTGAGTGGGATGGACCTAAGGTCAAATTTTGATTCTTGTGGATTTGATTTTATTTTCTTCAACTTTAACTTCAGTTTGCATATGAGTAGTTAGTGGCCTGTTCTACACCTGGCCTACTTTTCACAGCTGATATTGAGCTTCTCTAGTGATTCTTTTCACATATGTGATTTATTTGTTTTGACTTCCTTAATGGTTTTTTTTCTGTATTATTTCAAAAAACGTATATTCTTTAGCTGGTCTCTACTTTAGCATCGTGTTCTACTGAATATGTATTTCATCCTATGTCTTATTCTTTTTTTAAATGTCTGGGGCCTAGCGGAAAGAAGCTGCACTGCAGTCCTGAAGACACAGGATTCAAATTCACCAGCTGCTCCACCGAAAAAGGATGGGCTGTATCCTCACTTGCGATTAACTGCATATGAATACCTGCCAGACAGTCAATTATGGGTTGATTCCATCTTGACAGTACACAACAACATATGAATTCCAAACAGTTGCTTCAGATTTTGAGTCATTTTCAGGTGTCAACTTGATATAACTAGATACATTTGTTGCAGATTACCTGAATTTTATTTTATTCCCCATTTTTTATGGTGATTGTAACACAAGTTTACAGAAAAGTTGGATTTTCATTCATTCATGATTGCACATTTTTCTCCCTCCCAGTTCACTTAAAAAAAAAATAAAATAAAAATCATTCATTGTTGCATAATTTGCTCCCTTTCCCCCAGCCCCTTCCTCAGTTGATTTTATAGATAGATAGATAGATAGATAGATGGTAGATAGATAGATAGATAGATAGATGATAGATAGATAGATAGATAGATAGATAGATAGATAGATAGATAGATAGATCGTTCTCTTATTCTGGACTATTGTCCAGACTGTTGTCATGAGGTAACATCTCACTCTAGTAACAATAGCAAAATTAAATAAGGCCGCAAAGTGCAAATGCTACTGAGGTGGTTTTGGGGAGATTCAAACTCTTATTCACTCCCGGTGGGAATGTAAAATGGTAAAACCATTACGGAAGACAATCTGGCACTTTCTCAGAAAGTTAGAAACAGAGATACCATTTGACCCAGCAATACCATTACTAGGAATATACCCTAAAGAAACCAGAGCTTCCACCCAAACAGAACTGTACACACATGTTTATTGCTGAGTAATTCACAATAGCAAAGATAATGGAAACAACCCAATTGCCCATCAACAAGTAAATGGATAGAAAAATTGTGGTATATTCACACAACAGAATACTATGCAGTACTGAAAACACTGAAAAACAAGGAATTCACAGATATTACACAACATAGGTGACCCTGGAGGACTTTATCCTGAGTGAAATATCTGCCACAAGAAGATAAATACTAGGTTATCTGAATTTTAGAAGCAGTTACATTACAATATTGATATGAATGCAATATTGATTTTGGAAATGTTTAAAATTGATTATGATACCAGTTCTTGGTATCATGAATACCAATTGATAGGTGGGTAGGATTTTTAACTTAACTGCATTATTTTTCCCATTCTTATTTCTCTGGTCTTACTCTATTATTATTTTCCAATTTTTTAGTTAAAGTATAAACAGAGGGAGGTGCCTGCAGATAAATTGTAATGGGTGTTCTGCCACTTTAGATAATGTGGCCTTCTCTCTGCAAGATGGGGTTTGAGCACAGAAGTGGCATAATCAATTTCTTAGTTTTGGAAATAAGGGATCCTTCCAGCTGCTCTTTTGAGAATAAATTGGCCTGGGCAGGGGGCATTGGGTCACTGCAATTTTCCCAGAAAGAGACCAGAATATCCTGGATCGCATTGGTCATACCAGTGATTGAAGTCTGATAGAGTTTGAAGGCGCAACAGAATTTGCTGACAGGTTGAGAATAGAATGTGAACAGACAGATAGGAATAAAGATGATACCAAGTAGCATAAATAGAAATCAGAATTACAGAGAGGAAGTACGAACAATGTGATTATGTTGTAGATATTGTAAGTAATATTATGAAACAAAAATGTGAATGCAAGAATATATAGGAATGATTGCTTTAAAAACTAATATGCTTTGTAAACTTGTACTCAAACCATGATAAAAATAATTGAGAAGCAATTATAATTAGATTTAATGACACATCAATTATTGTTGTTATATGCCATCGAGTTGCTGGCAACGCATAGCAACCCTATGTACAATAGCTCTGAACATTGACCTTTAGTGAGGCAGTCTCACTGTCTCCGACAAACCTACTTCCATTATCCCAATACTATGTCAATCATCTCATCCAACGTCTTCCTCTTCTGAGTTGCCCTGTCACTCTTCCAAGCATGATGTCCCTCTCCCGGGATTGTTCCCTCCTGGCCACCTGCCCAAAGTATATGAAATGTAGCTTCAAAATCCTTGCCTCTAAGGAGCAGCCTAGTTTCACCCTCTCTAGGAAGAACATGTTTGTTCTCTTGACAGTCCATGTTCAATACTCTTCTCCAGCACCATAACTAAAAGGCATCAATTCTTATCCTGTCAAACATAATCATTGTCTAGTTCTCTGATTCATAGTAAGTAACTGTGAAGACCATGACCTTAATCAGGCATTTCTTGGTCTCCAGACTAACATCGTGGCTCTTTAGCGCTTTGGAGAGGTCCCTGACCACAGCTTTTCCCATGGCAATTTGTCTTTTGATTTCTTGCCTACTGAGGTCAATAGTGTTGGTTGTAGAGCCTAGGAAACTGAAACAGTTAATAAACTCAATCTCTCCTCCATCTGCCATGGTGCTGCCAATTGGCCCAGTGGAAAGAATCTTTGTCTTCTTTATACTGAGCTTCAATTCACATTGAAGACCATAGTCCTTGTGACCTTCTGCAGCAAACGCATCAGGTCCTACACATGGATGAGTCTTCCTCCAACCCTGATGCCACATTCCTCCTCAGAAAACCCAGCCTCCCACATGGTCTATTCTGCATATACATTGAGATGGTATGGAGGCAGGACACATCCCTGATACACCTTTTTCCTGATTTTGAACCGTGTAGTATTTCCTTTATCTGTTCTGAGGACTGCTTCCTGGTCCAAGTATTGGTTTTACATGAGCACAATCAAGTGTTCTGAGATTCCCATTCTTCTCAAGGTTTATTATAATTTGTTTTGATCCAAATAGTCAAATGCCTTCACATAATCAATGAAACACAAATAGACATTCCTCTGTTTCTCTTTGCTTTCAGCCAAGACCCATCTGACACTAATGATAATGTCTCTGGTGCCATGGCTTCTTATAAACCTGGACTGTATTTCTGGTACTCCAGACTGTATTCCAGTCATTTTTGGATAATCTTCAGAGAACTTTTCCTGCATGTGGTATCAGTGATACTGTTCAGTAATTTCCAAATCCTTTTGGATCACCCTTTTCTGGAATGGGAACAAATATTGATCTTTTCCAGTCAGTTGACTAAGTAGTCATTCTCCAGATTTCCTGGCACAACTTGGTAAGCATGTTCAGGGTAGCTTCCATTCATTTGTAGGATTGTAAAATTGTACAACCATTCTGGAAGGCATTTGGCGCTTCCTCAAAAAGCTGAGCAGTTCCATATGACCCAGCTAATCCACTACTTGAAATATACCCTGAGAAAATGAGAACTGAGGCACAGAGACTTGTACACCAATGTTCATACTAGAATTATTCACTAGAATATGGAAGCAGCCCAAATGTTCTATCTTCTTTTAATGTTTCCTGGGTCATTCAATATTCTGCCCATAGCATCCTTAATTATTGCAACTGGAGGCTTGAATTTATTCTCCAGATCCTTTGTCTTAAGAAATTCTGAGTGAGTTATGTGTGCATAACTTAATACATCTGTGAAATGAAACATTAATGTGGTTTATCATTATGTGAACACCAGGTTGTTAACTGGTCCTTCTTCCTACAAGTACCTGGGACAGAATTCCTGCCTGAGCAGTGATAGTCATCTTGCTGAGAGAGATTCATAATCGTGTTTGATCGTCGATCCATGTCATTAGCAATTCTTCCATATTAGATGTCTCTTCTCATATGTTTATTAGCCTTGTACATTTCAGTGAAGACAATCTTTTAACTGCTCAGAGGAATTTTTCATTTTGTGGAACATTAAGGTTGTGCAATGTGGCATATTCGAATACTGAATCATGACTCTCACTGATTTCCCACCTTTGTTTAATTTAATAGCCATTCTTTTCACCTCCATGTCTTTCATCTTGCTGCTTCTGTCATTAGTGCTGCTTCTACTGTGCTTAGGAGCATGATAGACTTTATAGTAGTAGTTTTCATCAGAAAACTGGACATGGAGAATATGTAAGAGACATAGGCTACACATGATTGGATGCTAAGCCCATGAATTTGAGCAGATAATTTTGTGCAGTGATTTTTTTAAATTGTGATTTTAGTGAAAATTTAGCGAAAGGTAGTATTTTCATTCATTCATTTATACACATTTTTGTTGTTTTTATGTGCTTTTGAGTTGCTTCCAACTCATCACAACCCTATGTACAATAATAGCTCTGAACTCTGCTCTATCTTGAGCCAATTTCATTGTCTCTGATAACATCTACCCCCATTATCTCAGTCACTGTGTCAGTCTATCTTATCCAGGATCTTCCTCTCTTACATTGTCCCTCCGCCCTTCCAAGCATGCTGTCCTTCTCCAAGGACTGGTCCTACCTGGTCACATTCCCCAAATATGTGAAGCTTCAGAATCTTTGCCTCCAAATAATACCTTGTATTCACCCTCTGCAGGACAAATTATTTTTGTTTTCTTAACAATCCTTTATATTTTCAATACTCTTCTTCAACAACACAAATCAAAGGCATCAATTCTTTTTCTGTCATCCTTATTCATTGTTCAGCTCTCTGATGCATAGCAAGTAACTGAGAAGACCATGGCTTGGATCAGAAACATCTTAGTCTCTAGATTGGCATCATTACTCTTTAGTATACTGGAGAGGTCTCTGACAGTATGTTTTTCCAATGCAATTCAACTTTTGATTTCTTGGCTTTTGATATCGAGAGTGGATTGTGGAGCCAACCATTCTGAAGCTGTTAACAATCTCACTCTCTTCACCATCTATTATGATGCTGGCAACTGGCCCAGTGGTGAGAATCTTTCTTTTCTTGTTGTTGAGCTCCAATTTATATTGAAGGCTGCAGTCCTTGAACTTTTACCGCAAATGCCTCTGATCTTCCTCAGTTTCAGCAAGGAGGGTTGTGTAATTTTCATAACACCGGTTGTTGATGAATCTTTCTCCAATTCTGGTGCCACATTCCTCTTGATAAAATCCAGCCTCCCAGATGATCTGTTCTGCATATAGATTGAAAAGTTATGGAAACAGAATGTATCCCTAGCATACACTTTTCCTGCTTTTGAACCATGCAATGTTTCCTTACTCCGTTTTAACAATTGCCTCCTGGTTCAAGTATAGTCATCCCATAAGCACAATCAAGGGTTCTGGGATTCCCATTCTGTCTAGGTTAGTCACAACTTGGGATCTATACAGTCAAATGCCTATTCATAGTCAATGAAACACAGATAGACATTCTTCTGATACTCCTGTGCTTTCTGCCAAGATCCATCTTACATTGGCAATAATGTTTCTAGTGTCACATCCTCTTCTATTTTTTTAATTTATTTTATTAATTTTAATGAAAGTTTACAGAGATTTAGTGTTTCCAGTCATTAACTGTTGCACTTTTCTCCCTGCCGATTGTTCTCTCTCCCCATTCACACTTCTCCTTTAAAAGTAAAAGAAAAACTTTCATTGTTATTCAATCCCTCCCCCCCAAGTCTACTCCACAGTGCAGCCTTCATTCTGAACTCCTGTAATGACAATAATACCCAATCATATATCCCTTTTAAACAGTTTTTCCCTCATCTGTTTCAATGCAGTATACATAATTTCTCCCCTCCTTCTCTATCTTCCCTCAACCCAGATGTCAGTCTCGTTTTACAATAGTGGCCCTATGCAGTATTTGTCCTTTCGTGATTGAGATATTTCACTCAGCATAATATCCTCCAGGGTCATCCATTTTGCATAATATTTCATGAATTCCTTATTTTTCAATACTGCCTAGTATTCCATTGTGTGAATATACGAGAGCTTCTCTATCCATGCGTCTGCTGATGGGCGCTTGGGTTCTTTCCAGCTCTTTCTATTGGGAATAAAGCCACAATAAACATGGGTGTGCATATATCTGCGTGGGTGACAGTTAAGGTTTCATTAGGGTAAGTTCCCAGTAGTGGAAATGCTGAGTCAAATGGTATTTTTATTTGCAACTGTTTGAGAAAGTGTCATACTGCCTTCCTTAGTGGCTGCATCGTTTTACACTCCTACCAACAGTGAATAAGGGTTCCATTCCTCCACAACCTCACCAGCATTTGATGTTTGCTATTCTGTTAAATTTTGCTATTCTTACTGGGGTGAGATGATATCTCATGGTTGTTCTGATTTGAATCTCTTGTAGAGCTAGGGATTTTGAACATTTCTTCATGTGTCTGTTTGCCATCTGAATGTCTTCTTTGGTGACATATCTGTTCATATCCTGTGCCTATTTTTCAATTGGGTTATTTGCCTTTATCTTCTTGTGGTGCTTGAGTATTTTACAAATTCTAGATATAAGTCCCTTGTCTGACATGTTATTAGCAAATTTTTTCCCCCAGTCCGTGGCTTCCCTTTTTACCCTGTTGGAGAAGTTTTTGTATGTGCATAGGGATTTAATTCTTAGAAGGTTCCATTCACCTATTTTATCCTCTCCTTGCTGTAGATTTTCCAGGATGCTTGGAAGACTGTTTATGTAGTGGATTAGCATAGTCCTTGGTTTTAGTCCTAGGTCCACAATCCACTTCAAATTTTCTTTTCTGTATGGAGTGGAGTGTGGATCTTGCTTGAGCTTCCTACAGATAGTCTTCCAATTTTGCCAGCACCATTTGTTAAAAAGGCTGTCATTTCCCCACTTAACTGATTTCATCTTCTTGTCAAAAATCAGTTGACCATAGGTAGATGATCTGATCTCTGGTTTCTCAATTCTATTCCATTGATCTATATGTCTGTCATTGCACCAGTACCACCCTGTCTTGACCATCACATCAGTGTAGTAGGATTTGAAATCAGGGAGTGAGATGCCTCCTACCTTGTTTCTTTCTGTTTTTAAGTAGTCCTTTGTTTATTCTGGGCCTCTCTCCATGCCAGATGAAATTGGAGACTGCCATTTCCACCTCATTGAAGAACGGAATTAGGATTTGTAGTGGGATTTTACTGAACATGTAAATTGCCTTTGGTAATATTGTCATTTTCACAATATTGCGTCTTTCCATCCATGAGCAAGGGATGTTTTTCCACCTCTCCAGTTCTCTTTTTGTTTCTTGTAGTAATATTTTGTAATTGTCTTTGAACAAATCCTTCTGGTTGGGTTTACTTCTAAGTATGCAATCTGGTGATTAACTGTTGTAAAGGGTATTGTTTTTCTCAGCTCCAGTTCTGTTCTTTGTCACTGTAGAGAAATCCAATTGATTTTTGTATGTTCATATGACATGCTTCCACTTTGCTGAATTGGTCAACTATGTTCGGTAGTTTTCTTGCTGACTCTTTAGGGTTTTCTAAGTAAACTATCATAGCATCTGCATAGAGAGATAATTTTATTTCCTCTTTGTCAATTTGAATACCTCTTATTTCCTTCTCTTGTCTTATTGTTATTGCTAAGAATTCTAATACAATATTGAATAGGAGAGGTGGTTTTGGGGCATTCTTGCCTAGTTCCTGTTCTCAAGGTGAGTACCTTTAATCTCTCTCCATTGAGAACAATGTTTGCTCTAGGGTTTGTGTTTTTTACTATGTTGAATAAAGTCCCCTCTAATCCAATTTTGTTGAGTGTTTTCCTTTAATAATTCTTCCACAACTTTTTTGGTGCCTTTACTTGCTTCTTCCTGTTCTGGGATTCAAATGATGTGTGTGTTATTTCTCTTAATGGTGTTCCACATTATTTTTAGGTTTTCTTCTTTTTCCTTCCTTTTTTATTCTACTTTTTGCTCTAGAAGATTAGTGGTGACAATTCTGTCTTCTGTTTCACTGGCTCTGTGTTCCATCTCTTCAACTCTGCTCATGTGTCCCTCCATCATGTTAACTGCATCTGAAACATTGGACCTCATATTTTTGATCGTGGTTTCTTGTTGTTCCAGTACTAATACTGCATCATTTGTTTTATCTGCATTTTTCTGGATTGGTTTTTGGGGTTTTTGTTTTTTTTTAGCAGCATCCTGTAATTCTTCAAGTTTGTCTTTCATCCATTGAAAATATTCAATCCCTGTTCTTTTAAATTCTGTGTCAGAAAGTTTCATCAGACTTTCTGGCTTCAGGAAATCCATTGATACTGTGTCACCTTTTGGGGTGACAGCTTGCCTTGCACTTGTGTAGTGTGTGGGATAGCTTGCTTTCTTCGAGACATTGATATGTTCTTGATCGGAAGACAATGCTCTAGAAATCAGTTGAACAGCTACCCCACTTGTGTTTTTCTTTGAACTTCTGATTCAAAGGAAAGGTCATTTCAGAGCCTGTCAGAGCAGCCTCTTAAAAGTAAGTCAGATCAAGGTGCTCCAGATTAAAGGCAAGTTGATTGACTGGGCGTGTACACACAGGTGTGGGGCAGGCACAGAGGTGGGGCGACCACTGGTCAATCACTTGTTGGACCTCTCTCAGACCTCAACTGTACAGGTGTGCTCACGAGTGGGGTCCTTGCTCAAATTCCAGCTGTCCTTCTCCCACCCAGTGGATCTTATTCAGTATTCCATATGCAGCGGCCCTTACCCAGGTGTCCTTGCTCATCAGGCCCTGCCAGAGCAGGGTCCTGGGTCCAGCAGGATCCAAGAAGACTCAGTTAAATTCACACCAATCCATATGTCTCTGGCCAGTCTGCAGTGCCCACGAGTCCAGTATTCTAGTGACGTTAAGAGAATTCTTAATTCCAAGAGGCCAGTGTGCAGAATCCAGTGTTCTAGTAGAGCTTAAGATAATTCAGCCAATTTCCCACTTTCTTCTGTCGGATGAATCCCACAGCAGTTCTGCTGGTGCCTTCCAGCTTTCGCTGGGTCCAGAGCACAGCCCACAGTGTGACTCTGTGTTCCAGTAGCTCTAAAACTAATTGTTCCAACAAAAGTTCTGATCCAAATTCCTACCGTCATGCCATGTTGGTCGATCTCTATGCATCGTGAAAGTCTCCCTAGTGAAAGTCTCTCTAGTGGCCTGTCTCTGTGCAGCTTGCTGTTCTCTGGCTCTTCACACTGCACTCTCCACCACTCCCATCTTGGAATTGGATCTGAGAAGCTGGATTTTGCAAAGAGGAATGTAGCATCAGGATAAAAGGAAAACTTGTCAACAGACTGTGTTATGTAAATAACACAACCCTAATTGCTGAAGGTGAAGAGGACTTCAAATACTTGCTGCAGAAGATCAATCTATATCTTCAATATAGATTACATCTCAAAATATCAAGGAAACAAAATCTTCTCCACTGGGCCAATAGGCAACATCATGGTAGATGGGGAAAACAATGAAGTTGTAAACTTTTTATCACTCTTGATTCACTGACAACATTCATGATACTATTGATATTGTGTACTGTAGGGTTGAACCAACTCATAGCTCACCCTCCAGTGTGTTTTCAGAGGCAGTTAATCGCACAGAAGGAGATTGCCCATCCTTCTCCCACAGAGCAGCTGGTGAATGTAAACTACATGCCATTGGGATTGCAACTCAGCTTCTTGTCACTAGACTATCAGAGCTCCCTTCCAATCAGGATATCTCAAGACATGTTTCACTGGAAGAAATCATCTTTCAAGGACCTCTCCAAAGTTCTAAGGATCAATGATGTTTGTTAGACTAAGGTGTGTTTTATTAAATGTATGACTTTTTCAATTAATTGCAGTACATTGAAACTTAGACAATGAATAAGGATAATGGAAGAAGAATCGGTACCTTTGATCTGTGGTGTTGGAGAAAAGTACTGGCTATCCCATGGACTGCCAAGAGAACAAACTGGAGAAGGTACAACCAAGGTGCCAATGATAGGGAAGTTTCATCTTACATACTTTGGGCATATTGTTAAGAGAGGTCTTTTCTTAGAAAAGGACATCATGTTTGGAAAGTTACAGGGTTAGCAATAGAGAGGAAGACACTCAGGGAGGTTGATTCACAAAGTGACTACAAAAATGGGCTAAAGAATATCAACAATGATGTGAGAGGCACAGGATAGGGCAAGGTCCAGACCGGTGTTCATAAGGTCCTTGAGTCACACTCAACTCAGTGACACTTAGCAAGAACAATCAATCACTCACTCACTCACTCACTCAGTCAATCAGTAATCTATTTCATAAGAATAAATTTTTGTATTCCAGTGAAGTTTGGTTTTTATTTTGCTGTGAATCTTATTTTTCTTTCTTTTAATCATTTGCTCTAAGTGATCTATCATTTCTGACTGTTGTTAAAATACAGAATCTTGGTGGTTTGTTAAAATACCAAGAGTTATGGTGGTAGAGTGGTTTAATTGATCAGCCGCTAACTAGAATTCTGGCAGTTTTAACTCACCAACTATTTCAAAGGAGAAAGATGTGTCAGTTTTGAGAAAGAGAAAGATAGCAGCCTTGGAAACCTTCTGAGATAGTACTTCTATGTCCTATACAATCATTATATGTCAGAATTACTCAATGTCAACAGTTTTAGTTGTGATTTCTCCTCCCAGTTGCACTTTTTATGTAGTTGTTTTGTGTATTGTCGAGTTGGAATCGACTTGTAGTTGATCCTCTGGTGCGTTTTCAGAAGCAGTTAATTGCACTAGAGGAGATTGCACACCCTTTCCCTGCAGAGCAGGTAACTCAAACTGCATGCCTTTGGGACTGCAGCCACTAGGCCACCAGAGCTCCCTGCACTTTTTAATAAAATTTTTAAAAAGAATGTTGATTTGTTACAATTTTAATATACTGTGTTGAGTTCTAGTGGTATAGTCTGTTGGGTGTTGTGTGGTTCAACCAAGGTCCTCACCTCTCTGACAGTTTGAATTCACTAGTAGCTCCACTTTATGAATTACAAGAAGAAAACTGTGCTAGAGGGCTTTATCCTTTCTCCATACCTATTCAATCAGTATGCTGAGCAAATCATTCAAGAATTTGGACTCTATGAAGAAGAATGTGGCATCAGGACTGGAGGAATACTTACTCCTCAATAACCTACCTTATACAAATGACACACCTTTGTTTTCTGAAAGTCAGGAATACTTGAGGTGCTTGTTGCAGAGGATCAAGGACTGTAGCCTTCAATATAGATTGCATCTCAACACCAAAAAGAAAACAAAAATTCTCACCACAAGGCCAATAGGCAACATCTTGATAGATGGAGAAAACATTGAAGTTGTTCACAATTTTGTTTTGCTTGGATCCACAATCAATACACCTGGGATAAGCAGTCAGGCGATCTGGAGGCATATAATATTGGAAAAGTCTGCTGTCAAGAACCTGTCCAAAGACCTAATGAGCAGTGATGTCAGTTGAAAGATTAAGATGTGCCTTATTCAAGTCACAGTCTTCCCAATCATCTGCTACCCAATTGAAAGCTATGTACTATTAAAAAGAACGACTAAAGAAGAATAGAATTGATTTGTAGTGGAGAAGAGTACTGAATATCACATGCACTGCTAAAAGAACAGATACGTCTTACAGAAAGTGTCACAAAGTGCTCATTAGAGGCAATTATGGTGAAACTTTGTCTCGTAAACCCTGGGTATCTTGTTAGGACAGGCTATTTCTTGGAGAGGGAAAACATACAAGGTAAGGTAGAGGATCAGTGAAACAGAAAAAGACCCTCAATGAAATGGATTGATACAATTACTGAAGTCAGATTAATACAGTGGATCAAGTGTGTCAGGGATGATAAGCATGGTGCAAGATAGGATCGAGTTCATATTTGTTGTTTATAGGGTCTCTATGAATCATACCAGACTTGATGACTTCTAATAACAACAAAAAGAAGGTGCTCTGAGGGACAAAGATGAGCAGTCTCCTGCTGTACAGTTTACAGTCTTGTAAATTCAATGAAAAGTAATGAGTTCGTTCTAATTCAATGACAACATTGCTTTGGGGTTATTTTTACAACAATTGATCATCCTCTATTGATTCTAATGTTACTATCTTTTACTAATGTGTATTTAGGTGTAAATTTAAAAGTGAAAACTAGAGACACATATTGAGGACTAAGACGAGTTTTACTCAGTCTCCAGGAGAGGTCCTCTGGCTGCTGATATTGGACTCTTTGTTTCTGGATTCAGGTGTACTGAGAGACTTTTTTCTTTTTCCTCAGGTCTCTCAGCAGCTGGACAAGGTGCCAGGTAAAGCAAACCCTCAGATCAGTCACATCTGATGAGAAGCCTTTTCCATTCATCCACAATATTTTTACTTCCTGTCTATGTTATTACATAACTCTAGTGGTATTTAATAACCACAAGAAGATTTCTGTAAAATTGCTTATCCATTATAGTATAAAAAAATTACTCCTGGTATCCTTTCTCTTGCTTTATCTCTATGAACTGTGACTACACACATGTTCTAAGTCTTATGATGTATTTTGTGTCTCTTAATACAAGTTTTAATTTTTTTCTCTGTGCTTAACACGGGGTGTGTTTTTATGATTGTCTTCTAGTTAACTGATTATTTTTGTAACAATAGAGTTCTCATGACATAGTGGGAAGAAGCTGTACTGCAGTCTCAAAGGCATGTGGTGTGAGGCCACCAGCTGTTTGTCAGGAGAAGGATGGACAATCTCTTGTGTGATTAACTGCCTCTGAAAACCCACTGGAGGGCCAATTCTTACTCTATGGTAGACAACAACAATAACAATATGAATTTCAATTTTTTCAAAAGCCTTTCATTTGCTGAAAGTGAGGAAGACTTGAAGCACTTGCTGCAGAAGATCAAGGAAAGCACCCTTCGGTATGAATTGAGTCTCAATATAAAAAAAACCAAAAATTCTTATCACTGGACCAATAGGCAGTGTCATTATGGATGGAAAGGAGACTGAAACTGTCAACAGCTTCATCTTGCTTGGATCCACAGTTAACACCTTTGGTACAAGCAGTCAGGAAATAAGGAGACACATTGTACTGGGAAAAGCTGGAGTTAGGGACCTCTCCAAATTATTAAGGAATAGGTATGTCAGTCTGAGGACTAAGGTGTGTCTGATTCAGGCCATAATCTTTGTGATTGCTAGCTATGCATCTAAGACCTGGGTAATGAATAAAGACGACAGAAAAAGAATTGAATCATTTGAGCTGGAGTGTTGGAGAGGAGCACTGAACAACCCATGAACAGCCAAAAAAATGAACAGATATATCTTGGAGAGGGTGCAGCTGGAGCGCTCTTTGGAGACAAGAATGATGAGGCTTCACCTCACATATTTTGGATATATTTCTAGGAGGTGCAATTCCTTGGAGAGAGACATGATGTTGGAAAGAGTAGAGGGTTGGTGACGGTGAAGGAAAGGAAGACCCTCAACAGGTGGATTGACAAGGTGACTGCTGCAATGGGAAGCTGTGTCAGGAAGTGTGAGGATGGCACAAGACAGGACTAAGTTCAGATCTTTTGTTCATCGAGTTGCTATGATCCATACTTGACTTGATAGCACCTAACAGCAACAACAAAAACCATCTATTTAACTGGTTATTTTTGCATCAAACCAGCTACTAAATTAATTCAATTTTTCATTTTGATTATTGCATTTTTATTTCTAAAGATTATGCTCAAATATTTCATAATCTCTCCTAAAAATATCTTCAAGCTTCTATTTTATTTCTTTGAACATATTAACCAAAGTGCCTAAATTTTCTAGTTGTCCATTAAACAAATATCACAAATAGGTAGCAATTAGCAACAGAAATTTCTTTTCTCACTGTTTTGGATATTGAAAATCTAACTCAAGGTCTAACCTTGCTAATTGTTTTTGTGAACTTCTCCTACAATCTTTTGCATCTACCAGTAATTCTTGTGCTGCTGTCTCAATGGTGGCACCTCTGTGGTGGTTCAAATCCACCAGTGACTCTGCAGAACAAAGATGGACATTCTCCTCTGGTGCAATTTCCAGGCTTCAAAAACCTGCTGATGGGTCATCTGGAAAGCTGTTTCAATCCCATAGTAATGCCATTGACTTTGATTTGGATATTCTAGGAATTTAATTGCTTCTAAACTGCGCTTATCTATCATCTGTGTCTTTTCCTATGCCTGTCAAAACCTCCTTGCATGCATCTCTTTGTGTGTGAGATTGTGTGTGTAGAAAGCAAGTAGGTAGATGAGTGTATTTTGAGCATATATATCTAATCTGCTCTTTTCATAACATACTAGATTAGATTTAGAACATGTAGCAATCCTGTATAATCTACGTAATACAACAAAGAAAACTTTATTTGCAAACAGCTTTGCATCCACAGAGAAAAGGTAGAGGATTCATATTCATATTTGAAATGAATATAATTCAATCCATAATTCATACTTGTGTTATTTTAAATATGTTAGAAATTTATTAGTGATCTCTTTAGCTTTCTATTTTTATTGCTAATTCCGTTACTCAAACTCACTGCCATGGAGCCAATTTCAACTCTTATTGAACCTCTATGAGGTTGTAAATCGCTAGACTTTGAAGAAGTCCCGACAGCAGGCTTTCCCAATATTATATGATTCCCTACCTCCTGATTGCTGATACCAAGGGTATTGATTGTGGATCCAAGCAAGATGAAGTTGTTGACAATTTCAATGTTTTCCCCCTTATCGTGTTGCTTGTCTTTGACTATTGGCCCAGTGATGAGGATTTTTGTTTTCTTGATGTTGAGATGCAATTCATATTGAAGACTGTAGTCTTTGTTTATCTGCCATAAACACTTCAGGTACTTCTCACTTTGAGCAAGTACGGTTGTATCATCTGTACAATGCATGTTGTTGTGGAACTTTCCTCTAATCCTGATTTATCTGTATCTATACCTACAATGTGATGTATGGGCTTATTGAGTTGCCTGTGACCCACAGTGACCCTATATACAGTAGCTCTGAAGCCTGCCCTATCCTGAGTCATTCTCCCTGACTCTGACACACCTACCCCATTACCATGTCAGTCCATCTCATCCAGAGTCTTCCTCTCCTGCTCTGTCCTTTAACCCCTCCAAGCATCATGTCATTCTCCAAGGATATGTCCCTCCTGGCCACAAGTGAAAAAAGCATGTGAGAAGGAGCTTCAAAATCCTAGCCTCCAATGAGAAATGTTGTTTCACCCTCTCAAGGACAGACCTGTTTGTTCTCTTGGCTGTCCATGCTAGGTTCAAGACTCTTCTCCAGCACCACAACTCAAAGGCAGTGAATCTTCTTCTGTCATCCTTATAACCTGAGGACTAAGAATTGTTGCCAGAATGTTGCATAAAAAAAAGCAAAGATGAATAGACTTGTTCTCAGATACTTTGAGTATGTCATAAAAAATGACTAATCCTTAGAGACAGTTATGGTGCTTGGTAAAGTAGTTGTTGTTGTTGTTATGTGCCGTCTAGTCGTTTCCGACTCATAGCGACCCTAT
>NW_006399808.1:12672426-12680358 GCF_000299155.1 Elephantulus edwardii | reverse complement strand
TGATTGCATGTTCGATCTATCTCCGACTGTAAAAGTTGGTAGAAATCATCTATTTCTTCTTCTTTGGCTCTGGTTGTTGGTGCATATATCTGAATGATTGTGGTATTTGATAAAAATGAAGACTCTCATTATGATTGACTGACACAGTGTTTGAAACTAAGGACTCGGGCACAGCTGTGATTTTGAAGATGATACAGAGTAGGACAGTCTTTCACCCCACCGTAAAATGAATCAAAACTGATGACATGTAACAGTAACAAATTTGGAGGAAATCTCAGCAGAATTCACCTACTAGGATCAACAGCATGAAAAGGATCCCCAAATTTACTCCTTAGCTCTCATGCCTTCTAACATCAGATTTGCCAATTTCAGCAAAGACCCTCAAGACAAAAGAAGTTTCAGTGTTGTGTTTAGCTCTATGGACTTATACCTTTACCAGATACTTTATTGTGTCAATGTTTATGATCTTTTAAAAACTATTATAAATTTTAGTATTTTCAGTTGCGTTCAGAATTGGAATAATAACCTGCCATATTAGCACATCCTCATTTCATTTTGTTCCCCTTCCTCTGCTTTTAAAATTCATTTGGACTTGAGTTTCTCCTTGTCCTTTTAAATTTTTTAACTTTTTCTTGATGTTTTCTGGGAAAGTTACCTAATCTAATGCTTGTAATGGGTTATTTTATGTGTCAATGTGCCAACCGAAAGCCCTAGTTGTTTAATCAAGAACTGTTATAGATGATGTTTGTTAGATATTTGTATATTGATTAATACTTAAATCAAAGGATTATATTATGTATTATGGAGTTCATGGAAAGTCTAATGGATAGAATCGGCCCTCTGTTCCTTGTAAAAGAGATGGGAAAACTCTTTCCTTTAAGATTTAGAACCTCCAGAATATTATGGAGCATTATTATGAGACAATGCACTGGGCCATATTTTAAGAATAAAGTAGAAAATTAAGAATATGAATGACCATCCATCCAGATTAAAGTTTTGAGAGTAAATGCTAAAGTTTCCTGAGAAAGAAAAGGGAAAAAAATTATGATTTGGTTGGTTTTACAGTTTCTGGATGGCCTCTAATTCTTGGACTTGCCAATTTACATAATCATATAAGCCAGTTCTCTAAATCTCTCTACATACACATCTGAAAATAACAACATATATTTTTATATAATAATACTATATTGTGTATGTAAATCTGAAATGAAACTTTTTACAATTTCAGCTTTCTTGATTTCACCGTCAATATTCTCGGCACTAGCAGTCAGGAAATCAAAAGAATAATTGTTTTACAACCTCTCCAGAGTGCTGAAAGGCAACAATGTCAGTCTAGAGACTAAGATGCACTTGATCCAGACCATAATCTTTGCAGTTATACTTGGTATGCATCAGAGAGCTGGACAATGAATAAGGGTTACAGAAGAACAAATGACTGAGTTGTGGTGCTGGAGAAGAGTATTGAAGATACTATGAACTGCCAAGAGAACAAACAAGTCTGTCCTGGAGAGGGTGAAACCAAGTTTCTCCTCAGAGGCAAAGATTTTAAAGTTCTGTCTGGCAAACTTTGGCTATATTGCCAGGAGAGACCAGTCCACGGAGAAGGGTATCATGCTTGGGAAGGTGGAGGGACAGCACAGGAAAGGAAGACCCTGGATGGGATGGGTTGACATAGTAACTGAAGCAATGGAGGAAGTGTATCAAAGACAGTGAGATTGGCTTAGGATAGAGTAGGATTTAGAGCTATTGAACATAGGGGCATTATGAGTCTCAAGCAACTTGACGGCAAATAACAGCAACAATTGTTGTGGATCGTCAAGTCGGAATGGACCCATTGCTGACCCTCCAGTGGGTTTTCAGAAGCAGCCAATAGCATGAGAGGAGATTGACCATCCATCTCCCATGGAGCAGCTAATGGATTTGTACCATGTGCCTTTGAGGTTGCAGTGTGGTCTCTTACCAGTAGGCCACCAGAGCTCCAACAACAACAATGTATAGTTAAAAGTCTGTGAATTCTTTACGCATATATACATGTGTGTTTATCTACAGAGAGAGAGAAATAGAAGAAGGAAGCTTTTGTGGCATAGCTCACAGCGAGTTTCATTGCTAGTTCATAAACGAGTTAGCATCCTCCCTAAATGGTTAGACTGTCTTATGGGCTCTGCAGTAGAAAGATGGGAAATCTGAATTAATGTGATTGATACCTAATGAAAATCTGTTGGAAGATCAGTTATAAGTCAGTTCTAATTGGCCTCAATATATAGGTAAGGAGTAAGAAAGAGAGAGAGAGAAAAGGACCAATCTACTGCCATCAAGTTGGCCAAAGGGGTTACTACCTATCTTTATTCGCCCTGTAAATTTCAACCACTTTCCTTTCAAATAGCATGGGAACCTGTTAAGCACTTTGCAAAAAGGATTCCCTCCTCATAGCCCTGGCCAATACCATGCCCCAACTCATTAATTCAGACTAAAGTGGCATATTCATTCTATAAGAGTAGTGTTGTCTTGACTTCTGTAGATTATTTCTGCTAAGAATCTAGTAATAATTGACTTAAGATACATAGGCTATAATAAAAAGTCTTCCCTGTTCCTTAAGCTTTTATGTAACTTTTCTAGCCTTTATTATTTGGTACTTAACATTCTCATTCTACTATACCTATGTATTTCCTTGTTATATGTATAATACATGTAGTTACATAATGTGTGTTTACCCAATTTTCTCTAGCCAGTGTTCAATTTCCAAAGTTAGGTGGAACCAACTGTGTATGTAAGTAAATCTAAAACAACATGATGGAAACTAAAATCATGCTTTTTAACATCACACTTATGGGAGAAACAAAATGAAGGGTTTACTTTAAAATTCTTTAAAATACAGTACATGTGAGTATGTGAGCAAACCCACTGGAATGGAAATTGCTTATACTAAATGTGAGACTAGGTTGCTGAATATTGTGGCATTTGCCACAAACTAGTAATTACCTACCATAATTTGGAGAAACTTCTCTGTCAAACAACTATTTGTGACAGTCTGACATTTTACTGGCTTATATAATATTGGGAAGAGTTGGTCATATTTTAATTTTTTATGATGAATGCTTTGTTAATCATTAATATTTAGTCCTTTTTCACTAAAATATTTTCTATGAATATTGTACTAGCTAAATAACTTTTTCCACATAAATTTTAATGTTGTTGTTGTTGTGTGCCGTTGAGTCATTTGCGACTCATAGTGACCCTATGTACAAAAACCCTAAACCCTGCTCTATCCTGTGCCAATCATACTGCCTCTGACACACCCATCCCAATTACCCCAGTCACTGAATCAATCCATCTCATAGAGGGTCTTCCCCTCCCGTGCCATCCCTCCACCTCCCAAGCATGATGTCCCTCTCCAAGGACCTGTCCCTCCTGGCAACATGCCCAAAGTATGTCAGACGAAACCCCAGAATCCTTGCCTCCAAGGAGTAGCCTGGCTTCACCCTCTCCAGGATGAATCTGTTTGTTTTCTTGGCAGTCCACGGTACATTCAATACTCTTCTCCAGCACCACAGCTCAAAGGCATCAATTCTCCTTTTATCCTCCCTAGTCTTTGTCCAACTCTCTGATGCGCAACAAGTGATTGCAAAGACCATGGCCTGTATCAGGCACACCTTAGTCTCCAGAGAGACACTGTTGCTCTTGAGTACTTTAGAGAGGTCCCTAACAGCAGACTTTCCTATCTCAGTACGTTTTTTTATTTCCTGGCTGCTGGTGCCAAAAGTGTTGACCATGGAGCCGAGCAAACTGAAGCTACATTCCTTTAATGTTGATATTTTTAATTTTTTCACATTTATTATTAATGTTTGCATTGTTGTTGCTTTTATGGGCCATTGAGTTGGAAAGTACTCACAGCTGCTGCTCCAGAAATGTTCAGAGGCAATAAATTGCATGAGAAGAGATTTCACATTCTTCTTCCACAGAGCAGCTGGTGGATCTGAACTGCGTGCCTGTAGGATTGAAGTGCAGATTCTTATCATTAGACCAACAGATCCTTCTAATGTTTGGAGAATGCTCACTTATTCAAATAAGTTTTTCAAAAAAATAATTGTCAGATATTTAAAAACTCCAAAAAACAAAACAGGTTTGTACAACTTCTGCCAAACTTAGTCAAATCACAAACACACACACAAAATTTTAGTAGAATGTAAATTTTAAAGACCGTTATCACCTACTCCGAAGCTATTTTGCAGGAGTGATGTGACAATTTATAATTAAACCTAATTCATTTCAGAGTTTTTTGTTTGTTTGTTTCTTAGCAAGGAAATAACACAAAACATATTTAAATGTAGTAAGTCATAAATACTGGCTCATTTCATCGTGTGTATGGGAAGGATCATCTTTTTGCATGCGTGTCTATTTTATATTTGCCATTTATTAGTTGTCTGTAATTTTTCCTTTGGAACTTGTATTCTAGTCTACTTATTCTATTTGGATTTCAGATATTCTCTGTATTTATATGATTGTTGCTGCTTTTTTAAACTATCTTGACTTGGTTTGCTTTTTGAGCATCTACCTTTCTTCTTCTAAGTTTATAATTCATTCCTTTACCATAGAATAAATATTTATACCTCTTTGTTGTAGTTTTATCTCCCCTCCTCCTTCTTTTTCGTAACCATGTTCTATCATTTGATTTAGCTGTGCAGCAGCACAGGATATAAATAATTAACTGTTTAATCTAGTTTGATGCTAAAGCATAATAAGTGGTTTGAACATTCCGAGGATAAAATAATGTTTTCTAAAATGTCTTAATAATGGTGGAGCTCACAAATTATTCCATAGTGTTAAGTGAAGGATTTCGAAGAGCACAGTAAATAAAGATGCATAATAATAATAATAATAACCGTAGTTGATCGACATTTAGCTTCTATTCCAACATTATGATCCTTTTTTAAATTTTCTGCTACACACACCCTCATACACGGCTCTTTATGCTATGTGACTGTATTTAGATGCACTTGGCAGTGAAATCGATGGAAACACTGTCTTCCTTTTGTTTTAGCTCTTTCTCTGTTGATCTACATAATAACTAACTATACAGTAATTTCACTCTGAGATGCCAATTGCTAGTTCAAGTGAGTATCAAAAAGCAATAGTCAAGGGATTTTCAGATTAAGCAGATCATCTTTGGATCATAGTTTGATAGGTTATTAAAGTAAAAATTTCCAGTAATGTTCTTCAGTTTCTAAATCTTGTTGATTAGTGTGCCCAAGGTGGGCAATGCTATGTCTATAACTCTTGTGAAAGTGAATAATTCCCTATGTCAATGTCTGTTGTTGTTATTGTGTGCCATCAAATTGGAACTGTCTTATAGCTGACTCTTCCACGTGTTTTCAGAAGCAATAACTCACACAGGAGGAGATTGTCCATCCTTCTCCCCATAGCAGCTACTGGATTTGAACCATGTTATTTTGAGATAACAGCATGGCTTCTTACTACTAGACCATCAGAGCTCCCTAATAAGGTCTGTATTACAGTAGATTTATTGTTCAAAGTGGCCTTCCTAGACATTAACTTTGGCTTTTACCCTGTGACTGAGTGGGGCTATGCTGATAATCTAAGAGGCAATTAAGTGGCGTTTTTAAGGACTGGGGACATGCAAATAAGGTGTGTAGGTTGCTAACAAAGAAGTTGGTCTGTTTTGATAATCCTGACTCAAGCTGAGCATGTTCAGAGGCAGAAAATAAGAATCTGGCTAATATCAAAAAAGAAGCAAAATGTGAAGCAAATCCTCCAGGGCTAAAGAGTTCTGCACAAGACAAAGACCATATATAGAAACAGCAGCAGAAGTGATGGAGATTCAAAAGATCATGTGAGATAGAGGTGAATTAAAACTGCACCCACACCAGGCCAAGGTCTTCACAATTACTTGCTGTGCATCAGAGAGATGGACAATGACTAAGGATGACAGAAGAAGAATCAATGGCTTTGCGTTGTGGTGCTGGAGAAGTCTTTATCATACCATGGACTGCCAAGAAAATAAATAGGTCTGTATTGGAGAGAGTGAAACCAAGTTTCTCCTTGGAGGAAAGGATATTGAAGCTCTGTCTACCATATTTTTTTCATGTGGCCAAGGAAGGAAAAGTAATTGGAGAAGGATATCACACTCAAAAGGGTGGAGGGACAGTGGAGGAGAGGAAGACCCTGGATGAGATGAATTGATACAGTAACTGAGGCAAGGGAGATAGATGTGTCAGTCATTGAGAGCAGCCCAGGATGAGGCAGGCTTCAAAGCTGCTGTACATAGATTGTGTTGCTGTGATTTGCAGGCAACTTTAAAGCACATAACAAAACAACAACAAGGGGAGATACATAACCTTCAGGACTAAACAAAGGTTATGTAATATGGGTCCAAAGCCAGGAGATTAGAACGTACACAGCTTGTAATCATTCCTGAAAACCTGTCCTGATTGAAGAGTAGTCTACTGACTGTTTCCTATCTTGATTATAACCTATTGTTCCCTAATAAACACTATAATTGTGAGTATTGTTTGTGAAATTAGTATGACCATTGCAACAAATTAGTGAACCCATGTAGAACAGCACCCTGACAAGGACAGTTGATGTCAAAACTGATAGAAGACTGTTTGGAAAGTATGGGACTCATCTGACCTCACCAGAATTAATTGATATTGTGGATGGGGACTCTCTCTAGTGAAGTTTATAGAAGACAGATGTCGCTATACCCATGCCTGTTGTTTTTACAATCTTTCTTAAAATAGTAACTCTGTCTTATATTTATAGCATTTGAACATTGACTGATAATGCAAGATGATAAAAATGATTCTTTGTTGATTTTCAAGTCTAGAAGAAATTATTTGTATAATACTGGAATGTTTGAACTCCTCCTTAACATTGCAAATCCAAATCTTCCTTTCAAACAAAAATGTCTAGAAACAGTACTATATTTAAATCTTAATTCATCAAGATTTTATTGCCATGATACTGTTTTAACACAAGGTGAATTATCCCCCATAAAGAAGTTTAAAATAAGAGTCTGAAGTAATGAACACAATATACACTGAAATAAAAGCAAGGGGGAGTAAAACCTTTCAGAATGTCACAAATGTAAAATTAAGAGAGAAAAACATACTATAGTACGATTTGAACATTTTTGATATATTATGGTGTTCAATGCCTTTATGAAAAGAAAGGGTGCATTATCTATACTATTTATTTGGAATACTCCAGATGTTTCTAGTCTTTATAAACATATCACAACATCTTAATTCTTTGTTTATTTGAATTGTTCCTTAGTCATGTCTCTTTTTCATTCCATTCTTAATCACTGAGTCTGTGATTAAAAATGGCAAACATATGTTTTGAGAAGAAACTAAACTATGATTTTGGTGGTGAGTAGTAATTTCTGAGTGGCAGAACACATTAACCCCTTTCTTCCTACCCTACATATGAACTCCTAACAAGGCACAAAAAAAAAAAACCCTAAACATGAACAAACAAAAACCATACCAAAAACCCACCACTTGTCAGTTCAAATATATAGTTACAGATACATTGAGAATATGTTTCTGAGGAAAAAAAAATCGAAAAAAGAAAATGTTACAGTTTAACATATACAAAGTAATGTAGATAATAAAAGTAAGTCTTTATTGTGGTAGAACTTTTAATTTCTACTTTTAAAGAACAGTTTTAAAATCTAACAATCTTCATACCCAATTTTTACTGTTTTCTACTTTCTTTTGGTCAAGTGTAAGCCTTTTTGACATTTCACAATTTAGTTCTTCATTCACAAAATGAGAAAAAAAATCAATTAACATTGCCAATAGGATTGCTATCTGTTTGAAACACATCTTAATGCATTTTTTAAAGTCCTGGATAAAACTTAAAGACTTAAATAGTGCCTATATTGTAGGGAAATCTGAAAAGTACTTTACC
>NW_006399808.1:12663005-12664685 GCF_000299155.1 Elephantulus edwardii | reverse complement strand
TTCCTTCCTTCCTTCCTTCCTTCCTTCCTTCCTTCCTTCCTTCCTTCCTTCCTTCCTTTTTTGTGTGTTTGCCCATTTCTATGAACTGCCCCACGAAGTCTGTCATTGCTGCATCTCAGAGGTTTTGGTATTATACTATTTCATTTTCATTTGTTTCAAGGACCTTTTTAAATATTTTCTTTATTTCTTTTATAACCCAATCGTGTCCTAGCAGAGAACTATTTAGTTTCTACATGGACGATTTTATAAGATTTGCCCTCCTGTGGTTAATTTCTAGTTTTATGGTACTGTGGTTTTAGAAGATGCTTTATATTATTTGAATGTTTTTAATTTGTTGAGACTTTGTGTTCTAAATGTACCATGTGCACTTGAGAAGAAAGTTAATTGAGTTTTAGTTGGGTGCAATACCCTGAATACATCCACAAGATCAAGTTGGGTAGTTTGTTGTTGTTGTTGTGTGCCATCAAGTCACTTGTGACTCATAGCTACCCTATATACAACAGGCCTAAACCCTGCTCTGTCCTATGCCAATTTACTGTCTCCGAAACACCCATCCCGATTACCCCAGTCACTGAATCAACCCACCTTATAGAGGGTCTTTCCCTCCTGCATTGTCCTTCCACCCTCCCAGGTATGGCATTCTTCTCCAAAGACTGGTCCTTCCTTGCAACATGTTCAAAATATGTCAGGCAAAGCCTCCGAATCCTTGCCTCAAAGGAGCAGACTGGTTTAATACTCTCGCGGATGAACCTGTTCATTTTCTTAACTGTCTATGATATATTCAATACTCTTCTCCAGCACCACAACTCAAAGGCATAAATTCTCCTTCTCTCCTCCCTAGTCATTGTACAGCTCTCTGATACATAACAAGTGATTGCAAAGACCATGGCCTATATCAGGTGCATCTTAGCCTCCAGGTGACACCATTGCTCTCCAGGACTTTGGAGAGGTTCTAACAGCAGACTTTCTGATCACAATACGTCTTTTAATTTTCTGGCAGCTGGAACAAAGAGTGTTGATTGTAGCCAAGCAAAATGAAGCAGTTGAAAATCTCAATCTTCATCATCCATAATGATACTGCCAATTGGCCCAGGGGTAAGAATCTTTGTTTTCTTGATGTTTAGCTTCAATCCATATTGAAAGCTGCAGTCCTTGACCTTCTGAAGCAAGCGCTTCAGGTCCTCCTCAGTTTCAGCAAGCAGAGTTGTGTCCTCTGCATAACCCAGATTGTTGATGAGCCTACTTTTAATCCTGATGCTACATTTCTTGTCATAGAGCCCAGGCTCCTGGATAATCTGTTCCACCCATAGATTCAAAGGATATGGAGATAGGACACATCCTTGGTGCACATCTTTCCCAATTTTGAACCATGCAATATTTCCTTGCTCTGTTCTGACAATTGCCTCCTGGTGTAAGTATAGGTTTCGCATAAGCACGATGAAGTGTTCTGGGATTCCTATTCTTCTCAGGGTCAGCCACATTTTATTGTGATCCACACAGTCAGATGTCTTTGCATAGTCAATGAAATATAGATATATATTCCTCTGTTTCTCTCTGATTTCAGCCATGATTCACCTGACATTTGCTATAATATTTCTAGTACCACAGCCTCTTCTTCATTTTTCTTTTTTTTAAAATTTTGTTTTGGATTGGTTTGTAAACAATAGTTCTATACATTCA
>NW_006399808.1:12658956-12662905 GCF_000299155.1 Elephantulus edwardii | reverse complement strand
CCATGGTACATTCAGTACTCTTCTCCAGCACCACAGCTCAAAGGCACCAATTCTCCTTCTATCCTCCCTATTCATTGCAAAGACCATAGCCTGTATCAGACACACCTTAGTCTCCAGAGTGACACCAATTGCTCTTCAGTACTTGCACATTTAAAAACAGTATTGTGAATTGCATCCACCAGCTTTTCCATGGGAAGAGGATGAACAATCTCCTCTCATGCAATTACTTGCTTCTGAAAACCCAGTGGAGGGTCAGCTATGAGTTGATTTCAACTCAACGGCACATACTAAAACAACAACAACAACAACAACATATTTCATGCAAGGATTTTCTCACATACCGTGGTCATATTATCACATAGCACTAGTCTCCAAAGAGGGGGATCATGCCTTGATAAGTAGAGGGTTGGTGAAAAAGATGACTCTCCAGGAGGTGGATTGGCACAGTGACTGCAACAGTGAGCTTAAGCACAGCAGAGACTGTGAGGATGGCTCAGAATCAGAAAAATGTTGTTCTATTATGTATTGAGTCCGTAATGAGTTGGAGCTGAATAGATAGTAGCCAACAACAATAATAATATAATAAATAATATTTATGCACTTTGGTACAAAACAAGAAAAATACTGTAAAATAAATATCCTCATATATTGGTGCCTGTCATTGTGGTTGGCTGTCATTGAGTTAGCCTCCACCACCAGGTGAACACATGTACCAACAAAGCTGAGTTCTTGGTCCATAGATTTCCATTAGCTGTTTTTCAGAAGTAGAATTACAGGCCTTTCTTCCTCTTCTGTATTAATCAGAAAGCTCCACTTAAGCCTGTTCAGTATCATGGCAGTCCACAAAGCTGAGAACAAAATGGTGACTGTACACAGAGGGACTGACAAAAAAATGAATCTTTTATCTGGAATGCAAGAATTCTGCCACTAATGTGTAATGCCTTCATATTTATGCACAGATAATGTAAAATTCTATAATATCGTTCTGCTATCAACCAATATCCATTTGACATCAGCAGTTATTTCCCTTATGCCATGGGCTATTTTGAATTCTATTTGAATTTCTGGCAATTCCGTGTCGATGTAATATTGGTCCAGCCATTTTTAATAAAAACCGAAGAATACCAGAGAGATTTTTGTTTACAGATTATGAAAAGGTGATTGATGGCTTGAATAATAACAAATAATAGCTAACATTAGGAATGAGAAATATAAAACGAACAAGGGTCTAGGTCATATCTGACCTTTACCAACTCCACAACAGGAAACTGTTCCCATTAATGACCTCAACAATAGAAAACCAATTCTCATGAGTTAAGATATGTCCCCCAAGTTCCTACACCTCTTTCCATTCACCGTAACAGTAATCTTACTACTTTACTGAGTCTAAAAATCCATTACAGTAGCTCACAATCACAAAGAACCATACTGGGAAAGTCAAAAGGGCTATAATTCAGGTTGGTGGCAGATACAGTAACTCAGTCAGGACAGCTGTTGACATGCTTGCAAACATTTCAGCCTTGAGCCTTGAAGCTTTTGGTCTGTTGTTACAAAGCTCTCAGCATTGCCAATTATGAATCTCCCATCCCAGTCCACCAACAAACTTAGGTGAAGGCTTTTAGCTCTGGCTCTGTAATGGATAGTTGTCTTAAGGTCAACTGTGTCTCACGTTGGGTTTCTGGTCCTCTGCTTTGGTCTCTCATGGTGTTCGTGTAGGTCTAGTTGATGCAAGGATCTGATACCTTAAATAATGCAAAATGTATATGTTCTTCTACTTTGCTAGTGGCAAAATTTTCCAGTTCTGCTGCAGGATCCAGTCAATTTAATGGTGAGACTAACTTTGTAGATGGGATAAATGCCTGTATTTAAAATCAGTCAATGCTAAGAAATCCAATTTGAACAATAAACCCTTAACACCACAGAAACCCAAAACACTTAATTGTGTTAGTGGGCAACTTATACATAGACCAAAAAGCAGTTGTTCAAAATGAACAAGGGAAAATTGTATGGTTTAAAATCAGGAAATATGTATGTGTCAAGACTGTATCCTTTCTTCATATAAGGCCCCAGGAATTGATGAAATACCAGTTGACATGGTTCAACACACAGATGCTGCCCTGGGTGTGCTCAGTGGTTGTGCCAAGATATATGGAGGACAAATAACTGACTGGAAGAGATCCATATTTATTTCAATTCCGAGAAAAGGTTGCATGACAAAGTGTAGAAATTATCAAACAATGTCACTAACATTGCACACTACAAAATCCTGCTGAAGATTCTTTAAAAAATGACTGGAAAAGTACTTCAACAGAGAACTACTAGAAATACAAGCTGAGTTTCGAAGAACTCGTAGCACTAGAAACCTTATCACCAATGTCAGATGGATCATGGCAGACAGTAAAGAGTACCAAAGGAATGTCGTTTTGTTTCATTGACTATGCAAAAGAATTTGACTGTGTGGATCATGACAAATTGTGGCTAACCTTGAAGAGAATGAGAGTCCCTGAACACTTGATTGTGCTCATGCAAAACTTATGTTCAGACCAGGAAGCAGTCCTCAGAATAGAGCAAGGAAACACTGAGTGGTTCAAAATCTGAAAATGAATGCATCAAGGGTGTTTCTGTATCCATACCTTTCAAACTATATGCAGAATAGATCACTCTGGAGGCTGGACTTTATGAGCAGGAATATGACACCAAGATTAGAGGAAGACTTATAAACAACCTAGAATATGCAGATAACACAACTTTGGTTGCTGAAAGAGAACCTGAAGCACTTGCTGAAGGTCAAGTTCAGTAGTGTTCAATATGGACTGAAGTTCAACATCAAGAAGACATCACCACTGGGCTGATTGAAAGCACCATGATAGATGGAGAAGGGATTGAGGTTGTTAACAAATACAACTTTCATGGCTCTGCAATCAACACTCTTGGCATCAGCATTTAGAAGTCAAAAGACAAATTGCATTGGGGAAAATATGCTGTCAGGAATTTCTCCAGCATACTCAGAAGCAACAATATCAGTCTAGAGACTAAAGTCTGCCAGATCCAGGCTATGGTCTTTTCAATTACTTGATATGAGCTGGACAATGAATAAGGATGACAGAAGAATTAATGCCTTTGATTTGTGGTGCTGGATAAGAGTCTTGAACATACCTTGGACTGCCAATAAAACAAAGAGGTTTGTCTTGGAGAGGGTGTGTCTCTTTGGAGGCTAGGATTTTTGAAGCTCCATCTCACATACTTTGAGCATGTGGCCAGGGGAGACCAGTACTTGGGGAAGGACATCATGATTGGAAGGGTGGACTGACAGCACAAGAGAGGAAGATCCAGGATGGGATGGATTGATACAATAACTAAGGGAATGTCAGAGCCAGTAAGATTGACTCAGGGTAGGGCAGGCTTCAGAGCTATTGCACATAGGGTCACTCTTAGTTTCAGGTGACTCAACAACACATAAAAATGACAACAAAAACATTCTGAGAAAATGTGAGAAGCTGGAGTGTATAAAGAATGTGGCATCAGTACTGTAGGAAGATTCAAGAACCTGTGTCATGTAGATGACACAAATTTGCTTGCAGAAAATGAAGAACACTTGAAGCACTTACTGCAGATAAACAGACTACAGTCTCCAATATGGATTGCACCTCAGCATCAAGAAAACAAAAATCCTCACCACTGGATCAATAGGTAACATGACAAATGGAGAAAGATTGAAGTTGTCAACGATATAATTTGATGATTAATATATTCGGCCCACTGTCACCACTTCTATTCAATGTTGTACTGAAAGTGCCTGCTTGGTCAATATGGTAAGAGAAGGAAATAAAAGGCATCCAGAAAGACAAAGAGATGGTTAAACTGTCATTGCACTGGGAAAATTTGAAGTTAGGTTGTTGTTGTTGTTATGTGCCATCGAGTCACGTGAGACTCATAGCAACCCTATGTA
>NW_006399808.1:12648078-12653961 GCF_000299155.1 Elephantulus edwardii | reverse complement strand
AGTGTCTGTCTGTTGATATATGTTACTCGGTATGCCACTAATTCCTCGGGCCTTGTTTTTTTTGCCAGTTCTCTCAGAGTAGCATGAACTTCTTCCTTCATCACCACAGGCTCTTGCTTATACATTGTTGCATTAAATTCTTCTGTGCCCATTAATTCCTTTTGGTACAATGACTCTGTATACTCTTTCCATCTTCTTTTAATGCTTCCTGGATCATTCAATGGTCTGCCCAAAACATTCTTAAGTATTGTAACTCAAGGTTTTAATTTGTTCTTCAGTACCTTCAGCTTAACAAATGCTGAGTGAGTTTGGCCTTTTTTATTTTTTTACTCCAGCACTTTGCACATTTCATTGTAGTACCTTACTTTGTCTTCCTGCATTGCTCTTTGAAATCTTCTATTCAACTCTGTAGTATCTTGATTTATTCCCTTTGCTTTGGCTTCTCAGAAATCTAGTGAAATATTTGGAGTTTCTTCTGACATCCATCTTGGTCTTTTCTTCCTCCTCTGTCTTTCTAATGATCTTTTACATTCTTCCTGGATGATATTCTTGATATTGTTCTGCCCACGAAATGCCCCTCAAAGAAATCTAAAAACACGTCTGAAACTTCAAGAGCATTTATTATATTATTTCCACCCGTGGAGACTTTTTCCCTCCTCAGGAAGGTGGTGAAGAAAAAAGCCCCGCGTTTCCCCTCCCACTTGCTTTTATAGCTCTTTTGAGTGCCCCTGTTAGGGCAGGGGATTGCGATCCTGGTTGGTGGGCTGGGGAATTAGTCATTTGGGCTGACTTTTGACAGGCTGGCTACTTTGCCCGCCTTTACACCTTTTGTGTCACGTAGACACCAGTTAATTCCTTACTTTGCAAGGACAGACAAGGCCTTACCCGGGGCACTCGTGTTTGCCCTAAGCTAAGAATTTTTATGGCCCGCTTCTTCCTGTAGCGTTAATGGGGGTTTATAAAAAATGGGGTTTCTACTGTCCCTTCAATATCCTCCCACAGCTTATCTGGTCTTCACTCATTAATGTCCAAGGCCTCAAATCTGATTTTGAAATTCAGGTGGGATAGACTCGAAGACAAATTTTGGTACCTGTGGACTTGATTTAATTTACCTCAGCTTCAGCTTGAACTTACATATGAATAGTTGGTGGTCTGTTCCACAATGAGCACCTGGCCTATTTTTTCACAACTGATATTTTGCTTCTCCAGCAATTCTTTATACAAATGTAATCAATTTGATTCCCATGTATGCTATCAGGTGAAATTCATGTGTATAGGCTATGTTTATGCTTCTTATAAAGTGTATTTGCAATGAATAAGGTGTTGATTATGCAAAATATTATCATTCTATCTCCACCATCATTTATGTCACCAAGTCCATGTTTTCCAGCTAATGACCCTTCTTCTCTATTCCCAACTTTTGTATTCCAGTCACCCATTATTATTTAATGCCTCTTGATTGCATGTTCAATCAACCTCTGACTGCAAAAGTTGGTAGAAATTTTCTATTTCTGCCTCTTTGGCTCTGGTTTTTGATGCATGTATTTGAATGATGGTAGTATTCACTGGACTTCCTTGTATGCATATGGATATTATCCTGTCAATCATAAAAATGTATTTCAAGACAGATATAGAAATGACATCTTTAACTATGAAAGTAACCTCATTTTTCTTCACCTTTTCATCTCCAGCATAATAGATCATATGATTTTCTGACTCAAAATGTCTCAAGCTAGTCCATCTCGTTTCACCAATACCTAGTATGTTAATATTTATGTGTTCCATTTCTTTCTAAACAATATCCAATTTTCCTACACTCATGGTTCTCTGTGGCTTCTTGCTGACCGAGCATGGTGGTCCTTGCGCGCAAGTCATCGAAAGCTTTTGGAGTCATGTGCTTTTTTTCAGACTTGTGTTTTATGTTCGGTACTGCTCTTTCCCCGAGAAGTGAGGCCCTTGAGGCTTGGCCTAAAGTTTAAGGCAGGTTGTGAGTTTAAAGCCCCAAAGAGAGAGGGAGAAGGCAGTCATGCTGTTCCTGGATCACTCCACCCAGTTTTCTCTGTAGCTTCTTTATGCCTAAGTATGGCGATCCTTGTGCAAAAGTCATCATTAGCTTTTGGAGTCCTGTGCTTTTTTTCGGGCTTGTGTTTGATGTGTGGTACTGCTCTTCCCCCCAGAAGTGAGGTCCTTGAGGCTTGGCCTAGGGTTTAAGACAGGCAGTGGCTTAAAGACCCAAAGGGCCCTTGAGCCTGCGGTCCTTGGGCCTGGTTCAATTTGTTATTTTGTCAAACATTCTTCTTGGTGGTATAGCACTGATCTGTTCATTGCTGTACAGAGCTAACTTGTGGTTGCTGTGATGCTAAACACTATGACACTGATGTGTCCAGTGTGATAATGGTTACTCATTGTGGACAATGTTTGGTGGAGCTCCCCGATTAAAACAAGATTGGAAGCACAAGTGGCATCCAATTACAAAATGGCTTGCCTACAGAAACGCTATGAACAGTGCTCAGGCCTTTCATTCATAGGGTCACTATGAATTTTCTACAAGTCGGTGACACCTAACAACAACATAGTTCTTGCATTTCATGTTGCAAACACTAGTGTCTGCTTATAGCTAGTGTTCCATAATTTCCACAGACTGTCTTTTTCTGGATAGGAATAAATATAGGTCTCTTCCTGTCAATTGACTAGCTAGTTGTCATGCAGATTTCTTGGTTCAACCCGGTGAAAACTTTTAGGGCAGCATTTGTTTGTTGAAATATATCAATTGGTATCTCATCAATTCCGGGTGCTTTGGTTTTTGTAAATTCTTTCACAGCAACTTGAACTTCATTCTTCACCACTGGCTTTTGATCATATGTTATTTCATTCTTCTGTGCAAGCAAATTCCTTTTGTTACAGTAGTTCTGTGTATTCCTTTCATCTTCTGTTAATGCTTCCTAAATCATTAAGTATTCTGCCCATTGTTGTTGTTGTTATGTGCCGTCGAGTTACATGTGACTCATAGCGACCCTATGTACAACAGCCCTAAACTCTACTCTGTCCTGTGCCAATCACACTGTCTCTGATACACCCATCCTGGTTACCCCAGTCACTGAATCAATCCACCTCATAGAGGGCCTTCCTCTTATGTGCTGTCCCTCCACCCTCTCAAGCATGATGTCCCTCTGTAAGGACCGGCATTCTTAAATATTGCAACTCAAGGCTTAAATGTGTTCATTTCCTTCATCTTAAAAAATGCAAGGTGAGTTTTAACTTTTTAATTCTTCTACTTTAGCTCTTTGTACATTTCATTATATTCTTTTGCTTCCCAAGCTGCCCTTTGAAATTTTCTGTTCAGCTCTAATTTTCTGCTTTCTTCTCTTTCTTTGGCTTAACACTCTAGTGCAATATTTAGAGTCTCCTCTGACACCCATTTCAGTCTTTTCTTCCTCCTCCTCCTTTGTAATGACCTTTTTGTATTCTTCCTGAATGCTATTCTTGATATTCTCCCATGGCTCATCTGGTCTTTGTTCATTAATGGTCTAGACCTCAAACCTGTTACCAAGATGGTCTTTGAATTCAGTTCATATAGACTCAAGGTCATATTTTGGTTCCTGTGGATTTATGCGTCAAGATTTTATCATTATTCCCTTCTTGTTCAGTCTGTATACTGGGAAAATTATTTGAGAATATGGACTCTATGAACAAGAATTTGCATCAGAATTAAAGGATTATTCATGAACAAGCTTTGGTATGCTGGTGACACAACCTTTCTTAGTGAAAGTGAGTAGGATATGAAGTTCTTTCTGCAGAATATCAAGCGCTGCAGCCTTCAAAATGGATTACATCCCAATGTCAAGAAAACAAAATTCTTACCTCTGGACCAAAATGCAACATAATAATAGATGGGGAGAAGATTGTAACTGATAATGACTTTACTTGGGTCTATAATCAATACACTTGGTCCTACCAGTGGGTGATCAGAAGACGCATTGCACTAGGAAAATCTGCAGTCAGGGACTTCTCCAAATGAATTTCAGGACTAAAATGTGCCTTATCCAGGCCTTGGTTTTTTCCATCATTTGATATGCTTCTGAGAGCTGGACAATGAATTAGGATGATAGAAGAAGAACTAATGCCTTTGAGTTGTGGTGTTGGGGTAGAGTAGTGAATATCACATGAAACTCTAAAAGAACAAACAGGTATGTCTTAGATAAGGTGCAGCCAGATTACTTTTTCTAGGCAAAGATGATGAAACTTCATCTTACAGCAAAAGACAGGAAGATCCTCAACCATGTAAATTGACGCATGATTGCAACAAGGGGCTCTACTGTGTCAGAGAATGTGATTATGACACAGGATAGGACAGGATTCAGGTCTGTTGATAGCATCTAACAACAACAACAACAGAGTTGTTGTAAGCATTATAGACAAGAGAACATTGTTAGGACCTTTTTTCACTTTCAACTCAATGGGATTATCTTGACTTTGAATCAAATCAACACCAGTAGGTTGGATCTTTGTTTTATCAGAGATGAGTAATGAGCTGCATCTACTTCAGTCCACTCTAGACTTGTTGTTTTATTTAATGAAAGGAATCTACTCAACCAAAAGAGAAGCAGTACAGTTACATTACAGAAATACAGGAGTGAAATTGCTGAGAATGAATGCTAAGATTGTAGAGTTAGTCCCTTCCCCTGCATATTACTACCATATATAGTATAATAACAGAGAAATAGAATTGAAAGAGATGCAAAATACAGGTTTCTTTTTGAGACAGTGTACTTACAAATTATCAACATGAAAAAGAGAAGACAAAAAACTAAGAAGAGGAACTTGAAGGCCCAACTGTCCACCACTCATCTGTTTACCATACTGTGACGGCTTACATGTTACTGTGATGTTGGAAGCAATGCCAAAAGTTTGCAAATATAAGTAAGGTAATCTATGATAGACAGATTTCAGTGGAGCTTTTAGACTAAACACAGCTTTAGAGGGGAAGCAGGTATGACACAAAATAAGAATGAACGAAAACATATGCAAATAATCAGAATGGAACAGAAGGTATGATATATGAATACATGAAAATGGGAATTTGTCAAAAGTCAAATAGAACTCATTAGGATTGTTACAATTCTAAAATGTATCAACTAAATATGAGCAAGAATGAAAAATATTAGAAACTCTTATTCATTGCGGGTGGAAATAAAAAATACTGAAGCCTTTTTTATAGGTAGATTTTCCTTCTGTGATTAAGCAACTTGTCTCCAGGGTGTTTATTCAACTGATTTTAAATCTAATTTTTAAATAATAACCTACAATCAAAAGTTGACAGACATGTAATGCTAATTGATTAGATGGAGATTCAAATTCAATTAGAGCTGCCTAGCAATCTTGAAATAAAGATCTAGTGACCTACTCATGGTAAAATAATCACTTTTCCATCACCTCCAGGACCAGTATGGCTTTCAGACAGGGCCTTACTCTAGCCTCCCCTGGAGCAGGAAGCTCACCACCCAATGGGATTCTTTCTGCTTGCCCTAGGACCATGGAGGATTTCCTCCAGGGCGGTTTCTCTCCCCTCCGCTAAACAATGACTTACCTAGCAAAGGTGAAAATAACTGTCAGCTAAGGATTCTGCAACCCAGCAAAGCTTTCCATCAAATATGAAGAAGAAATTAGGTCATTTGCAGAAAAGCAAGAATTTGAAGAGATCTATATATATTCCCATCACAAAGAAGGGTGACCCAACAGAGTGTGGAAACTATAAAACAATATCATTAATTTCAAATGCAAGCAAGATTTTACTGAAGATTATCCAAAAAAGACTGCAATAACATCTCAGCAGAGAACTGCCAGAAGTCCAGGCTGGGTTTAGGAGGGGTCGTGGTACTAGGG
>NW_006399808.1:12646990-12647978 GCF_000299155.1 Elephantulus edwardii | reverse complement strand
ATATTTTGGGCATGTTGCAAGTAAGAACTAGTACTTAGAGAGGGACATCATGCTTGGAAGGGTAGAGGCATGACAGTGCAAGAGAGGAAGACCCTGGATGAGATGGGTTTATTAAGTCACTGGGGTAATAATGAGGATAAATTTGTCAGAGACAATAAGATTGTCATAGGATGGAGCCAAACTCAGGGTTGTACATAGGTTTGCTAGACTGCACATAACAATAAATACGAGTTTACCTCATGTCTGTATTTTTTTAAGTACAGAATTTTTCTGTGTCTCTTTACTTACCCTGTACATCAACCCTTCTGAAAATGGAGAATAAACCACTTAGAATTTGTACCACACATAATAAATTTGATTAGTAAAAATTAAAAAAAAAAAAAAAGATATGCCGGGCAAGTTTGGCCCTTTTGATTTTCTGACTCCAACTCCTTGCATATTTCATTGCAATATTTTGCTTTGTCATCCCGTGCTGTCTTTTGAAATCTTCTATTCAACTCTTTAGTATCTTGAATTCTTCCTTGTGCTTTGGCTTCCTTTACAAATTATTAAGGAGTAGATTAAAGAAGGCCTATAAGTCAAAGTTCACGCAACAGCACATAACAACTACAACAACATTGCTTAATGAAAGAGTGCTAAATGAAACACTTTCCCCCATTTTTTGCATTGTTTTATTATATAAAGTGTGAGTTTACTATTCATTAGAACTGTAATAAAAGATGACTACTTTTCTTGAAAAAATAAAAACAAACCAAAAATGAAAACAAACAAACCACAACCAAAAAACAAACAAACAGAAAAAACACCCAGATTATTAAGGAGTAAAGAGTAAAGAAGTCAGTGTGAAAACTAAGGTGTGTCTGATTCAAGCCATAGTCATTCTGATTTCTTGCTATGCATTTGATAGATGAAAAATGAATAAAGATGACAGGAAAATATTTGACATATTTGAGCTGTGTTGTTGGAGAACAGCACTGAACATTCCACC
>NW_006399808.1:12645423-12646230 GCF_000299155.1 Elephantulus edwardii | reverse complement strand
GTACGTCACAGTCAGAAGATAAGACATATATCTGCTCTCAGGGACCTCTTCAAAATACTGAAGAGTAATGTTGTTAGTCTGAAAACTAAAGTGTGTCTGATTCAGGCATTTTTTTTCATTATTTTCTATGTTTCTGAGAGCTGGACAATTAAATAAGAATGACGGGAAAAGTTATGGTGTTGGAGAAAAGCATTTACTATCCCATGGATTGTCTGAAGAGTGAATAGGTACATCTTGAGAAAGATGCAGGCTGAATGCTCCTTGGAAACAAAAATGGCAAAGCTTAATCTCTCATATTTTGGATATATTGTTATAACAAGCTATTCCTTGGAAAGGGATATCATGCTTGGAAGAGTGCAAATTTAATGAAAAAGAATAAGATCTCCCGAATGAGAGGGATTGACACAGTGACTGTAAAAATGTGTTAAAGTGTATCAGAGATGGTGAGGATGTGTCATTACATTTGTTCTGCCAAAATTAATAATAAACTATCTATAAGAGGTCAATGTAAACCTAAATGGTTATCCAATTATGTTGTTGTTGTTAAGTGCCGTCAAGACGCAGGTGACTCATAGCGACCCTATGAAGAAGAGTCCTCGAGTTGGGTGTCTTTCATCCTCTCTCCAGGTTCATAGGGTTTCTGGAGGCAAGCAATTACGGAAGTGGATGCCACTCCTCCTTCCAAGCTTGTTTTAATAGGGGAGCTCCACCCCACTCTCTGTCCACATTGGGTAGCCAACCATTAACGCATTTGACACATCCGTGTCACAGTGTTCAGCCTCACAGCAACCACAAGTGACCACGGGA
>NW_006399808.1:12643739-12645105 GCF_000299155.1 Elephantulus edwardii | reverse complement strand
TTATATAAGTCCAGAATTTCTAACATTAACAGCTTCACTTGTGGCTCAGCTCCTCAGTTCCTCTATGGCCTTTGGGTTCAACTATTTGCTATAAGGTCTTCTAGAGTCATTCAGAAATGACTCCGCTGACTATTGATATACAGGCTGGTTTTGGGGTTTTGTTTTGTTTTGTTTTGTTTTTTGCAGAAACTTGTGAGTAATGGGCCAGACTCTTAGCTCACTGTATACAATTTCTTAATCCAGACAGGATTCTCATCTTCCTGCAGGCTAGGGCTAAGTTAACACAGTGATATTATTTCTCCTGTGTGGTGTTTTCAAACACTCCACAGTGTGGAGAACTCTTTCTTATATTGATCCCACAGCTGTTGATGTTTTGTGAGACCATGGTTCTGCAGGTAATGTAGCTGGAGATCATTTCCCCAATGGAGGCTAAAAAATCCAATTATCAAGGTCACTGACATTACAGGATGGCACAGGATAGGACAGGATTCAGATCTGATGTTCATAGGGTCACTATGAGTCAAACTTGACTTGACATCACCTAACAAGAGCAACCACAACAACAATAACATCAAAATTGCACTCAATGTTATTGTCTTAAATGTACCAAATGAGAGAAAAAGAGTAGTAAAAGGAATTAAAAAAAAAAAAAAAAAAAGAAAAAGAGTAGTAAAAGGAATTTAAAAAAACCAAAAAAAAAACAAAACAAAGCCCCACAACAACCAGAGCTCATCAATATGTTGCCTATAAGAGATACATTTAAGAAAGGAGAAATACAGAAAAAAAATTCAAACGAAACAAAATATATCCAGCAAATGGCATCCGTAAGAAAGCTAGAGTGGTAACATTAATCATTGCTAAAATAGATCTCAAGATGAAAACCACCATAAAAGACAAGGAAAAGAAAATCACAATAAGAGACTAAGTACTGATTAAAGGCACAAGAAGACATATCCTTAACATTTATGCATCTAAGGATGTTGTTATGTGCCACTGAGTCGCCTACGACCCATAGCGAACCTTTGTATAGCAGCTCTGAAGCCTGCCCTATTCTGAGCCAGCCTCACTAATTCTGACATACTAACCCCCATTGCCCATTTACTATATCAATTCATCTCATCTGGGGTCCTCCTCTCCTGCACTATATTCCTCCACCCTTCTGAGCATGATGTCCTTATCTAAAGACCAGTCCCTGCTGACCACATGCCCAAAGTATGTGTGATGGTGCTTCAAAATTCTAGCTTTCAAGGAGAAACTTGGTTCCACCCTTTCCAAGATAGATCTGTTTGTTTTCTTGGCAATCCATGGTATGTTCAAGACTCTTCTCCAGCACCACAGTTAGAAGGCATTAATTCTTCTGTTATCC
>NW_006399808.1:12638799-12642949 GCF_000299155.1 Elephantulus edwardii | reverse complement strand
GTACTGTTCCAGTAATACCTGGATAATATTCAGCAGGACTTTTCTTGTGTGTTGTTATTGATATTGTTTGGTAATTTCCATATTCTGTCAAGTCTCCTTTTTTTGGGAATGGGAATAAATATTAACTTCTTCCAGTCAATTGGCCAGGTAGTCGTAGTTGTTCTCCAGATTTCTTGATATTTTCTGGTGAGCACATCTAGAACATCATCCATTTATTGAAATGTGTCAATTGGTATTCCATTAATTCCTGGGCCTTTATTTTTCACCAACTCCTTCAGAGCAGCCTGAACACCATCATTCATCACCATTATCTCTTGATCGTATTTTGTTTCTTGAAATTCTGTGTCATCCAATTCTTTTCGGTACAGTAACTCTGTATACTTCTTTCACGTTCTTCTCATGCTACATGAATCATTCAACATTCTGGTCATAGCATCCTTAAGCATTGAAATTGCTGCTTGAATTGGTTATTTAGTCTCTTTAGCTAAAAAAATGCTGAGATAATTGAGATTTTTTTTTTATTTTCTGACTCCAGCTCCTTGCACAATTCATTATAATACTTTACCTTGTCTTCCTGAGCTGCCCTTTGAAATCTTCTGTTCAGCTTCTTAACTTCTTGATTTTTTCTCTTTGCTTTGGCTTCTCAGCCCTCTACTGCAATATTCAGTGTTTATTCTAACATCCATTTTGATCTTTTTTTTTTCTTCTTCCTTCTTTGTAATGACTTTTTGCAGTCTTTATGATATTCTTTATATCTTCCCACAGCAGCTCATCCAGTCTTTGTTCATTTGTGTGCAAGGCCTTACACCTGTTCCTGAGTTGATATTTAATTTTACGGAGGATAGACTTAAGATAAAATTTTGTATATGTTGTTGTTGTTGTTGTATTTATAGATAAAAAGTATTTAAAAACTCGAGAAAAGAAATAGACAATACTAAAACAATAGTAGGAGACTTACACATCAGCCTCACCAAAGAACAGGTGAATTAAAAACAAAACAAAAAAACAACCCCACAAGACCTCAACAAAAACACAAAAGAACTAACCTATACAACCTCATAGATATAGTCAGGATATTTCTCCCAACAGAAACTCACTTGTTTTTACATTCTTCCCAAGTGCACAAAGTTCCAGAATTGACCACATATTAAGACAAAAAAAGCAAGTCTGAAATATTAAAAAACATTTCTGTGATAGAGTTTTTTTTCATTCTTGAGACAATAACAGACTCTTGGTATGAAATCACTGCTGCAGAGGAGGGCGGGGTAGCTACCCTTCCTGAGTTTCTCTCTGAACTTTTGACTCAAGGGAAGACTTGCTTCAGTTCAGGAGAGATGTAGCTGGTGTATTAGAAACCTCCTCTATCAGTCAACTGTTGCAGTTAGGCCAGTCCTAGGTGCCCAGGGCTAACGGCAGCTTTAGCTTTGAGAGAAGAGAGGAAATTAAATGGGTTCACCTGTGATACTGATGTTCCTGGCACAGTTCAGAGGGGTGACAGCAGGTTGTCCTCCAGACAATTGCTCTGGCATGTCCAGGCAGTGGAGCCAGGTCCTCCAGATGGTGGGACCAGGTCCTCCAGGTAATGAGCGTGGGACTTCCAGGTGGCAGGAGGAGCATCCAGACAGTGGGGCTGGGACTTCCAGGTGTGGGCCCAGTGCCAGGCCTCCAGAAGACAGACAGGCGTGCCCAGGCAGCAGCGGGGCAATGTCCCCAAGGCAGAGAGCTCAGGGATCTAGGTGGCAGGGCTGAAGGGACTCCAGTAGCAGGCGGTGGAGGGAGCTGCCAGGCAGTGGTGCAGTGATCTAGTGCTCCAGGCAAGAGACCAGTCCAGGATACACTGAGAAATTTTAAGGTAGGTACTTAGTTAATTGACTGAGTATGTGGCAGAGAGCAATGGCGCAAATGCCCATCAAAAATGAATGAATGGAGAAATTGTGCTACATTTACAAAATGAAATGATATGCATCACCAAGGAATAATGATTTTGTAAAAGACTTTATAAAATGGGAGAGTTTATAGAGCATTATGCTTAATGAACTGCCTTCCATCTCATAAGGATAAATACTGTATAAGACCTTATAGTTAAAACAGGAGGATAACTAGGAAGATGTGTATAAATGCTCAAAAGTAGAAGGGAAAATAGGTCAGGGAGCAGAAAATGGGGAATGGCAGAAATCATTAGGATCACAGTTTATTGGGTGGATGAGGGGTATGTGATCGAATGGGAAAAATTCAAAGGGGACTTGAAAAGACCCATTGAAATGAATAATAACAGCTAGAGATCAATGGTGATTATATAAAATGCAATTCATATGAATATACAAATTACAATATAAATGAAAAATGATATAAAACACAATGTAAAGGAATGAAGCACAATGTGAATTTATCATTGCATGCAAATATGAAAAGAAATTTTAAAACATTGAAATAATACAAAGTATTTACTCAGACCACAATGTCTTAAAAGTATACAAAATAATAGAGGGTAAAGAAAAAAAAATAACACCTACATGGAAGCGAAATGACACTTTGCTGCGGCATGACTGGGTTACATAAGAAATAAAAAGTAAAATAAACACTTTCCTCAAAAAGAATAAAAGTGAAAATGCAATAAACTTAACTAAATGGGAAATTATTCCCTGTTCACTGGCAGAAAGTAAGAGTGGTGAAAATTACAATCTTACCAAAAGCAATCAACAGGTTCAATGCAATCTCAATAGAGATATGAAATTCATTTTTTAAGGACATAGAAAATTCCCAGTTTCATTTGGAAAGAAAAGATACTCAGAATAGGCAAAGTTCTTTGGAAAAAACCAAAAATATAGTAAGAGGTATCTCAAAACTTACTATGCATGCGTAATAATCAAAAGAGCATAGATAAATGGAGTAGAATAAAGAATCCAGAAATCAGATCATCAACCTATGACATCAGACACTCCTGTATCTCTTTCTACTTATCTCAATATCAGTCTTACTGCTTTACTGGGTCCACATTCTGATGCAATATTTCACAGACTGCCCAGAACCATGTTTGGAAAGTCAAAGATTATATAATCCATGTTCGGAGCAAAATATAGGCAAGGTGGCTCTGAAAATGTCCCACAGGCACCTCAACCTTGAGCTTCATGTCTTTAGGCTAATGTTCCAAAGTTCTCAGTCCTGCAGATATGACACCCCATCCCCAAGTGTTTAATTAAGTTGGGCATAGATTCTTGGCTTCAGTTCCAATGATGCAGCCGTCCCAAGGTACCATCTCACATCAGGTCTCTAGTTCAGCCATGGTTGCTGCTACCATAGGTGTGTCTGGAGCAAGAACATTCAGTTTCCAAGGACATCGTACATTCTCTTGCTTCTTTTTTTTGCTGGGACAGAAAAGATGTAATTTTTCAGGGGCTACATTGCTCAATTTAATGGTAAGACAAGCCAATCCTCTTGTAGACTGATAGACAGTCAGTCCCATTGTGGATAGTTCAACATGTCCCATTCATATATTTCTGCCTATATACTTGGCATATTATGGCTAGGAAAGTCATATTGAAAGATAAACACCACAGGAACTGAAATTCAAACGGAGATAGGTACAAATATGTTCATAGGTTGTCATCTGCATATTGTAGGTTGTTAATGAGAATTCCTCCAATCTTGATGCCACACTCCTCTTCATAAAGCCCTGTCTCCAGAATGATCTGTTCTGCATACATACTGAGAGGGTATAGGGATAGGATGCATTCTTGCACTCCTTTCCTTCTCTTGAGCCATGCAGTGTTTCCTTGCTCTGTTCTGAGGCCTTTTTGGTCCAAGTATAAATTTTATATAAGCATGATCAAGTGTTCTGAGATTCCCATTTTCCTCAAGTTTAGCCACAATTTATTGTGATCCACACAGTCAAATGCCTTTGTATAGTTGATATGAAGTTGACAGAACCTTGCTTGAGGAAACTGAAGAAGACCTGAAGCACTTGCTGCAAAAAGTCAAGGACTATAGTATCAATATGGAATGAAGCTTAACATCAAGAAGACAAAGATTTTCACCACTGGGTCAATTGGCAGCACCATAATAGATGAAGAAGAGACTGAGGTGAGGTTGCTATCAATTACAGCTTGCTTGGATCCACAATCAACACTCTTAACACCAACAGTCAGGAAAT
>NW_006399808.1:12612096-12636040 GCF_000299155.1 Elephantulus edwardii | reverse complement strand
GGTGACTGGGGTAATCGGGATGGGTGTGTCAGAGGCGGTGCGGTTGGCGCAGGACAGAGCATTGTTTAGAGCTGTTGTGCATAGGGTCGCTATGAGTCGGAAACGACTCGATGGCACATAACAACAACAACAATCTCATTTACATTGGGCACAAGGCCAGGAGAGATCAGTCCTTGGAGAAAAACATCCTGAGTGGAAGGGTGGATGGACAGCACAGGAGAGGAAGACCCGGATGAGATGGATTGATACTGTACCTGAGGAAATGAAGATTGGTGTGTCAGAATTAGTGAGACTGGCTTAGGACAGGGAAGGTTTCAGAGCTGTTGTACATAGTGTCGCTGTGTATCGCAGGCAACTCAACCAATAACAGTCTATTACAGGTTTGAAAATAGGCGTGGAGTGGCATCCACTTTCTAAAAAACATTCCTCCAGAAACTCTATGGACTTTAATAAATGTTGCAGAGGGGCTTTAGACCTTTTGTTCATAGGGTCACTGTGAGTCGTACTAGACTCAAAGGCAATCAGCAACAACAGCAATGTTCATAGGATCATTTGTCACAATAGCAAGAAAGTGGAAAAAATCCAAATGTTCATCAACCAATGAACAGGCCATGGCCTTTGCCATTACTAGCTATGCATCAGAGAGCTGGACAATGATAGGACAGTGATAGGGATGATAAAAGGAGAATTGATGCCTTTGAGCTGTAGTACTTGAGAAGAGTATCGAATATATACCATGGACTGCTAAAAGAACAAGCAAGTTCGTCCCGGAGAGGGTAAAACCAGGCTGCTCCTTGGAGGCAAGGATTCCGAAGCTCCTTCTCACCTATTTTGGACATGCTATAAGGCAGTATCAGTCCTTGGAGAGGTACATCATGCTTGGGAGGGTGGAGGGATAGCGCAGGAGAGGAAGGCCCTCCATGAGATGGATTGATTCCATCACTGGAGCAATGTGAATAGGTGTGTCAGAGACAATAAGTTTGGCAAGAGATAGAGCAGGGTGTAGGGTTGTTATACATAGGATTGCTTTGGCTCGGAAGTGACTTGATGGTACCTAACAACAAGAACAGCAACAAAAGTACATATGTTATTTATAAATGTGACTATTCAAAGGGATATGTGTAAAGTACAACAAATTGTGGCTAACCTTGAGAAGAGTGGGAATCCCAGAACAACTGATAGTGCTCATGGGAAATCTATTCTTGGACCAGGAAGCGGTCCTGACAACAGAGCAAGGAAACACTACATGGCTCAAAATTAAGAAAGAAGTGTGTCAATGATAGGTCCTGTCTCTACACTTTTTCAATCTATATGTGGAACAAATAATTTGAGAGGCTGAACTTTATGAGGAGGAGTGTGGCATCAGATTTGGAGAAAGACTTATTCTCAACCTGCGTTATGCAGATAACACAACCTGTTTGCTGAAACTGAGGAGGAGCTGAAGCATTTTCTTCAGGTCAAGGACTGCAGTCTTCAATATGAATTGAAGCTCAACATCAAGAAGGAAAAGATTCTCACCACTGGGCTAATTGGCAGCACTAAGATAAATCGAGAAGAGATTGAAGTACTTCACAATTTCAGCTTTCTCAGCTCCACAATCAACCTTCTTGACAACAGCAGTCAGGAAATCAAAAGATGAATTGCACTGGGGAAGTCTGCTGTCAGGGACCTCTCCAGAGTGCAAAGTAGCAATGATGTCAGTCTAGAGAATAAAGTACACCTTAATGTTTGCAATTGCATGCTATGCAGCAGAAAGCTGGACAATGACATATTGCAGAAAAAGAATCAATGCCTTTGGGTTGTGGTACTGGAAAAGAAACTTGAACATACCATGGACTGCCAGGAGAACAAACAGGTCTGTCTTGGAGGGAGTGAAACCAAGGTTCTCCTTGGAGGTTAGGATTTTGAAGCTCCGTCTCACATACTTTGGGTATTTGGCCAGGAGGGAACAAGTTTAGAAGGTTGGAGGGACAGCATAGCAATGGAAGATCCTGGATGAAATGGATTGACTCAGTGACTGGAGAAATGGCATTAGATCTGTCAGAGATTTTGAGACTGGCCCAGGATAGGGCAGGTTTCAGAGCTAATGTACATAGTGTTGCTATTAGTTACTGGAAACTTGATGGCATGTAACAACATCAAAAGAATAGAAGACTCTCAGCTAATTGGATTTACACAGTGACTGCAACAATGGGTTTAAGCACATCTGTCACTGTAAAGAGGGCACAGGATTCAATCTGTTGTACAGGAGTTAGTCTACTTAAAAATATCTGAGAACAGTATAGTGCTTACCTTCTATGCTTACTTTGATGTCTCCTGATGTTTAATTTCTTTTAAAAAAATAACAAGATAGGACAAGGTTCAGATTTTTGTTCATAGGGTTGCTATGAGTTGTATTCAACTTGATGGCACTTAACAACAGCAACAACAACAATAACAATATCTGATTTACTTTTAAATTCATAAATCAGTTTTAAAGGACCTCTATTTGGAAGCAGGATTGTCATCCACTTCCTTAATGCTTCGGGAAACCCTATGAACTTTGGTAAATAATGATAGTTGTAGAAAGGCTTCAAGGCCTTTTGTTCATAGGGTCCCTATGAGTCATACTCAGAGGCAATCAACAGCAACTATAGGCCCTATACCTACTTATCTATTTACTCTATAGGTAAAAAGTTGCTTTGTCACCTCAAAGACATGTGGAAATATGGGCAATCTCTTACCATGTGACTTATGGCCTCTGAAAATCCACTGGAGGTCGAGGTATGAGGCAGTTCTTGTCCAAGAAGTTTCTAAACTGTTGTTCTTCAAAGTATCCACAAGGTGGCAGACTTTAACCAAGAAAATAAAAAAATTTCTAAAACTTTGTCACAATATAGTCTTTTAAAATAGTTTTTTTAAAAAAATATTTAATATTTTTAATGATATGTTCATAGGACTACTATAAGTTATATTCAACATGATAGTACATGATACAATAACATCCAAAAGTTTATAAATGCAAATGCAAGACAGACTGTCTTAATTACCTTTATTATTTCCTTATCTAGTATTAGGACTCCCTGTAATAAAAAGAAAAAGCAAAAGAGTTCTGTTTTGATATTAGATTATTTCACCTCATTCTTGGAAGGAACGTACAGTGCCGTGTGTGATAAAGCATAAGTTTTTTCCCCATTGATTCGGTTATCACCTCCAACTGTCTCTATTTGGACTATTGTTTTATTGTTGTCAGGTAGGACTCATTGTGATGCCCTAGACAACAGATGAACCCTGTCCTATTCTGTGCCATATTTATAATTTCTGATATACTCACGTCCATTGTAGCAGTCACTGTACAGCCAGACTGCTTCTTGAGAGTAAGGATGACAAAGTTTTATCTCATATACTTTGAGCATGTTGCTATAAACGACTATTCTTTGGAGATGGATATCAGGCTTGGGAATCTGGAAGACCCTTGAAAAGATGAATTAACACAATGACTGCTGCAATGAACTCAAGTGTGTCAAGAGATGATGAGAACAGTACAAGACAGGACAGGGTTCAGACGTGCCTCTGCTAGAAACGTGCTCAAAGTATGTGAGATGAATCTTTGTCATCCTTGCCTTCAAGAAGCGTTCTCGATGCACTTTTCCTAAGGCACACATATTGTTCTTTCGGCAGTTGATGGGATGTTCATTACTCATATCCAACACCACAGATCAAAGGCATCAATTCTTCTTTTGTCTTCCTTATTCATTGTCTAAGTCTCAGAAACATAATAAGTGATTGAAAAGAACATGGCCTGAATCAAGTGCACTTTATTCTTCAAACTTATTGCAGTTGTTCCTCAATAACTTAAAGAGATCTCTGACAAAAGAATTGTCCATTGTATCTCCTGATCTCCTGAATGATGGTACCAAGGATGTTGATTTGGGATCCAAGTAAGATTTAATCACTGATTATTTTTTCAACTATCATGATGTTACTTATTGATCCAGTGATGAGGATATTTGTCTTCTTACTGCTGTGATATAATCTGTATTGAAGGTGGTAGTCTTCGATCTTCTGCTACAAGCCTTTCAGTCCTTCCTACTTTAAGCAAAGTTGTATAATATGTATAATGCACTTTGTTGATGAATCTTCCTCTGATTCTGACCCTACAATCTTCTTCATAGAATCCAGCTTCTCAAATGATTTGCTCAGTGGTACAGATTGAATAAGTATTGAGAGAAAATACAAACCCGACCTACACTTTCTCTAATTTTAAACCATGCCATATTCTTGTGTTCTGTTTGGACAATGGCTTATTAGTCTAATTATAGGCTTGGTATGATCATAATTAAGTGTTCTGGAATTTCCATTCTTCTCAATGTTAGCTATAGTTTCTTATGATTTACATAGTGAAATGATTTTGAATAGTCAATAATACATAAATAGATATTCTTCTAGTATTCAGCCAATATCTCTCTGACATCAGCAGTGATGCTCTACTACCATGGCCTCTTTTACACTCAGTTTAAACTTCTCAAAGTTCTCTCTCAATATATTGTTCTAGCCCTTTTTGGATGATCTTTGCTCTTCAGAAATGTTTTATTTGTCTGTGATTTTTTAATGATTTTTTAAAAGAATTTCCACATTCTGTTGGATCACCTTTCTTGGGAATTGGGGGGAAATATATAGATAGACAAATTGTCTAGTTAGACAAATTGCAGCCCTCTAAAGTTTCTAATGGTGAGCACGTCCGGGACTGTAGCTGTTAGTTGAACCATGTCAATTGGAGTCATATTGGTTCCTGAGGCCTTACATTTTGTAAAGGCCTTCAGAGAAGCTTGAACTTCTTTACTTTTTCTCTCCGTTTTTAAACATTTTACACTGATTTCTTTACAAAGTTACAATATACTGCTTTTTCACAAAACATTCTTCCCATTTCCTTCACCCCACACCCATCAAATTGTGCAACCCTATGACTAACACCCCACCCCTGCCCATCCTCACCCCTCTGCTTCCACCTTTCCCCTTCTCCTTGGATCCTCATACTCATTCTACAATAATAGTTTTATACAATATTTATCCTTGTGGTACTGAGTTTGTTCATTCAACATAATGCTCTCCAGTCCCTTCCAAGTTAGGTATTAATTTACAAATTCATTGCTCCTGTGTGCTGCATAGTATTCCATTGTGTAAATGTACCAACTTTTCAATCCATTCTTTTGTGGTTGGACATCTGGGCTGTTCCCATATTCTTGTGATAGTGAGTAATGTGGCTATGAACATTGTTGTACAAGTTTACATTTGAGCCTCAGTTCTCATTTTCTTGCAGTATATTCCAAGGAGTAGAATAGCTGGGTCATACGGAATTTCTATGTGTTCAGCTTTTTGAGGAGGTGTCAAACTACCTTCCAGAGTTATTGTACCATTTCACAATTCCACCAACAATATGTAAGAGTTGAACTTCTTGATTCAAACCATAATTTTTCTAATAACCTGTCCTGTATCTGAGAGCTGGAAAATGAACAAGCCTAACACAAGAAGAATTAATGACTTTGAGTTGTAGAATTAGAGAAGAGTACTGATTATCCCATTGACTGCCAAAAGAATAGGTACGTCTTGCAGAAAATATAGCCAGAATAGTGAAGCTCCATCTCACATACTTTGGGCAAGTTGTTAGGAGAGGCTATTTCCTGGAAAGAGACCTCAGGCTTGGAAAGGTGGAGAGAAGGACCCTCAGTGACAGTGACTGAGACAAGGCACTCACATGTATCCATGATTATAACAATGGCACAATATATAGGACAGGATTCAGATATGTTGTTAATGGGGGCACCTATCAATAACAGCAATGTTCAAGTCTATTCCAATCTCTACCAAATCATCTATCCAAGAGTATGATTACTCTTAATCTTGTCTCTATTTTCTTGTTATTGTTGTAGGGGCTTAGAAACTCTATGAACAACAGATCTAAACTCTGTTCTATCCTGTCCCAACATCATAATCTCTGACACATTCAAGCCCCTTGTTGTAGTTACAGTGACAGTGTCAATCCATCTGGTTGAGTCTTCCTCTCTTTCATCATTCTTCCACCTTTCTGATGCCCTTCTCCAAGAAACAGTCTGTCCTAGTAATATGCCAAAAATAAGTGAGACAAAGCTGTACTATCTTTGTTTCCAAGAAACAATTTGGTTGTACTTTCTCAAAGACATCTCTTTGCTCTTTTTGAAGTCCAGAGGATATTCAGTCCTCAGTGCTCTTCTCTAATCCTACAACTCAAAGTCATTAATTCTTATTGTGTTATGCTTGTTCATTTTCCAGCTCTCAGATACAGTACAGGTTATTAGAAAAATCATGGTTTGAATCAAGAAGTTCAACTCTTATATATTGTTGGTGGAATTGTGAAATATATGTTGTGAAGCTATAGCTTGGTGTCAACTATTTGTCTGCCATCCTTATTGACTGTCCATGGCTCAGCAGAATAGCAAGTGATTGAAAAGATCATAGCCTAAATCAGAAGCACCTTACTTCTTCAAGCTGATGTTATTGCTCCTTAGACATTTAGAGAGGTCCCTAGCAGCAGATTTGAGAAGTGCATTACATCTTCTAATATCCTGAATGCTGATACCTAGCATAATGACTGTGGATCCAGATAAGATAAAGTTGTTGATAGTTTTAATCAGTTCTCCATCTATCATAATGTTACATATTAGTTCAGTGGTAAGAATTTTTGTTTTCTTTACATGGAGATGCAATCCATATTGCAAGCTGTAGCTTTTTATCTTCTGTAGTAAGAGTTTCATGTTCTACTCACATTCAGCAAGCAGAGTTGTGTGTCTGCATAGTGAAGGCTACTGATGAGTTTTCCTCGTAGAGTTCAGCTTCTGAAGTAATTTGTCCAAATTAATGATTTTATAGGTATAGAGAAAGACACATCTTTGACACGTACTATTCTTTTAAACCATGTAGTGCATACGGGAGACTGGACCTTATGAGGAGGAATGTGGCATCAGGATTGGAGAAAGACCCATCAACTATCTACATTATGCAGATAGCACAACCCTGCTTGCTGAAACTGAAGCATACCTAAAGTGTTTGCTGCAGAAGGTCAAGGACTGTAGTCTTCAATACAGATTGAAGCTCAACAGCAATAAGAAAAAGATTCTCATCACTGGACAGACTGGCATCATCATGATGGATGGAGAAGAAATTGAGGTTGTTAACAGTTATAGCTAGCTCAGCTCCACAATCAACACTCTTGGCATTAGGTAAATCTGCTATCAGGGACCCTTTCAAATTACTGAGAAGCAACGATATTATTCCAGACACTAAGGTGCACCTGATTCAGGCCATGATCTTTGCAATTAGTTACTATGCATAAGAGAGCAGCACAATGACTGAGAATGATAGAAGAATTGATACCTGTGAGTTGTGGTGTTGCAGAAGAATCTTGAATATACCAAAGACCACCAAGTAAACAAATATGTCTGTCTTCAAGAGGGTGAAACTAACCATGAAGAAGGATGTCTTGCTCAGAGGGGTAGAAGGACAGTGCAGGAGAGGAAGAGTTTAAATGGGTTGATATAGGGGCAATGTGGGTAAGTGTATTGGAATCAGTGAAACTGGCTCAGGACAGGGCAGGCTTCAGAGCTATTGTACATAGGGTCACTGTGAGTCACAGGCAACTAGAAGGCACATAACAACGACAACTACTGCATCCTTGTTCTGTTCACAAAATAGCCTCTTGTTCTAGATATAAGTTTCACCTGAGCATAATGAAGTGTTCTGGGATTCCCATTCTTCTCAATGTTAGACATAATTTGTTTTGATCCACGAAGTCAGATTGCTTTGCATAGTCAATAAAATACAAATGGACATTCGTCTGGTATTTTTTTGCTTTCATCAGGATCCATCTGACATAAAAGAATTATGTACCTAGTTCCATGGCCCCTTCTAAAACCAGTTTGAACTTCTGGTGATTCTTTGTATATGCTTTGTTCTAGTAACTTTTGAATGATCTTCAGAAATATTTTGCTTGCATGTGATAGTGATGATATTGTTCAATAATTTTTGTTGGGTCATCTTTCTCTAGAATGGAACAAATATGGATCTCTTCCAGTCAATTTGCCAGGTAGCTATCTTTCAAATTTCTTGATTTAGACTGAGCATGTCTAAGGCTGCATCAATTATTTGAAACGTGTCATTTGACATCCCATTGATTACACAGACCTTACCTTGAATTTTTTTTTCATTACCATTGGATCTTGATCACATGGTAGATACTTCCTGAAATATTTCAGGAGAACATTGGCCAATTATTTTCTATGCAATGTTTCTGTGTATTCCCTCCATTTCCTTTTGGTGTTTAAGTTTGTAATTTAAGATTTTTCTGATAACATCTCTAAGTATTAGAACTTCAGGCTTGAATTTGTTTTTCTGTTTTCAGCTTGAGAAATGCATAGTAAATTCTTCCATTTATTCTCCAACTCCAGCTCTCTATGAATTTCTTCATAATAACTTCTCAAGCTTCTCTTCAAAATCTTCAGTCTTTTACTTCAACATCTCTTTGTTTTGACTTCTTGAAGCTCTGTTCAATTTTCAATGTCTGTTCTAACATACATTGTCATTTTTTCTTTCCTCTGTTTTGTAGTAACTTCCCCCTCTACTTTAGTCAGTGTATTTACTACCTGAAAATCCATATGTCATGCACATTTCATTATTTCTTTCTTTAGATGTATTGTTCCCTACACCCACAACATGTTGTTGTTGTTAAGTGCTGTCGAGTTGTAGATGACTCATAGTAACTCTATGAATGAAAGGCCTGAACTCTTGTATAACTTTCATTGTTTCTCCAAGTTTATAGAGTTTACAGAGGCACACTGTTTCGGAAGTGGATGCCACTCCTGCTTCCAGGCTTGTTTTAAAATTTGGGAGCTCCACCAAACTCTATCGACCATGGGTAACCATTATCGCATTTGAGACATAAGTGTCACAGTGTTCAGCTTCACAGCAACCACAAATTGCCTCTGTACAGCAAATGGACAGACCAGTGATGTACTACTTAGAAGAATGTTTCACCAAAACCAATTAAAACCAGGCATGAGGGCCGCAGATTAAAATCACCTACCTTTGATTTGGTAGCATCACTTTCTGTCCACTAGGACAACAAAGCTCTCTTTATGTTGTTGTAGTTAAGTGCTGGGAGTTGTAGACCCACAACATAGTGTGTACTAATTATTCAAATTTTGCAATTCCTAAAATAAATGCAGCATTGGGGAAATCTGCAGTCAAGGACCTCTTTCAAGTGCTTAAGAACAAGGATAATTGTTTAAGTACAGTTGATGGAAGCCATTGCTGTTGTTACTATTATGGGCCATCAAGTCACCTGCAACTCATAGTGACCCATGTAAAACAACCCTAAACCTTGCTCTATCTTGTGCCAATCTTACTGTCTCTGACACACCTACCCCCATTACCCCAGTCACTGATTCAATCCATCTTATCAAAGGTCTTCCTCTCTTGCACTGTCCCTCTACCCTCCCAAGCATGACGTCCCTCTCCAAGGACTGGTCTCGCCTTGCAACATGTCCAAAGTATATTAGATGAAGCTTCAGCAAGCCATAGTATTTTCCATTATTTCCTATGTATCTGAAAATTAGACAATGAATAAGGACGACAGAAGAATGAATGTCTTTCAGTTATGGTGATGGAGAAGATTACTGAATATTCTATAGACTGTCTTGGAAGAAATGTAGTCAAAAGTGCTCCTTTGAGGCAAATATGGTGAAATTTTGCCTAATATACTATGGGCATATTGTAAGGAAGGACAAGTCCTTGGAAGAAGACATCATGCTAGGAAAGGTGGACAGTCAGGGAAAAATAGAAAGGATCTTACTGAAATGAATTAACACACTGGACATGATGAGTATGACAGATGATGATGATGATGATGGTGGTGGGCAAAGTTCATATCTGCTGTTCGTAGGGCTTCTTTGAATCACAGTAGAATCAAAGTCACAAAGTAGTAACAAGAAAGCCCAAAATACTCAAATTTAAGCAAATACAGTCATGCATCCAAAGCAAACAAGACAATCAACCCAAACTAGCATCCAGAACTAGTGTGCTTCACACATGACAGGCATCTAGAATCTCCTTGGACCTCCCTAATCAGGTAATGCCCACCATCCCAGAGTTCTTCCAGCCTTGGTTTACAATCAGGCATCCAAAGCAAGACAAGTAAAAAACAGCAGCATACTTGCTCTAGAGGTGGCATAGCCCTCACCTAGCAAATTATCCTACTGTGACAGTTGTTGTTGTTAGGTGCCCTTGAGTCGAGTATGACTCATAGTGACCCTGTGAACAAAAGATCTGAACCCATTCCTGTCCTGAGCCATCCTTACACTTCCTGACACAAAAGAGCCCATTGCAGCAATCACCATGTCAATCCACCTGGTTGAGGGTTTTCCTTTCCTTTGCAAACCTTCCACCCTTCCTACACTCTAGCTGCACTCTCTCCAAGACATATCTGTTCATTCTTTTGGCCATTCATGGGATGTTCAATGTTCTTCTCCAGCACCACTCTGAAAGGCATCAGTTCTTTTCCTGTCATCATTATTCATTGTCCAGGTCTCAGACGCATAGATAGCAATTGGAAAGACTATGGCCTGAATCAGATGCACATTAGTCCTCAAGCTGACATCATTACTCCTCAGTAATTCTAAAGGTTCTTAACTGCAGTGTGCAATATGTCTCCTTATTTCCTGACTGATAACACCAAGGGTGTTAATTGTGGATACAAGCAAGATGAAGCTGTTGACAGTTTCAATCTCCTCTCCGTCCATCATGACACTGCCGGTTGATCCAGTGGTAAGATTCTTTATTTTATTGATATTGAGACACAATACATACTGAAAGCTGCATTCCTTGATTTTCTGCACAAGTGCTTCTAGTCCTCCTCACTTTCAGCGAGTAAAGTTATGTCACCTGCATAACGGAGGTTATAGATGAGTCTCCCTCCAATCCTGATGCAACATTCCTCTTCATAGAGTCCAGCTACTCAAATAATTTGCTCAGCATTTATATTAAACATGTATGGATATAAAATACATCCCTGACATATTCCCTTCCCAATTCCAAATCATGCAGTGTTCCCTGTTCCATTCCCACAAAAGTCTCCTGATCTAGGTATAAGTTCTTCATGAACACAGTCAAGTGCTCTGGGATTCCCATTCTTCCCAGTGTCAGCCACAATTTGTTATGATCCACACAAACACCTTTGCACAGTCACTAAAGCACAAATAGACATTCTTCAGGTGTTCCTTGCTTTCAGCCAGGATCTATCTGACAACAGCAATGACATCCTTCATGCCATGACCTGTTTTAAATCCAGATTGAACTTTTGGCAATTCCTTATCTATATAGTGTTTCAGGCATTTTTAAATAATCTTCAACAGTATTTTTCTTACAGGTGATACCAATGATATTGCTTGGTAATTTCCACATTCAGTTGATCACCCTTCTTGGGAAAGGGAACAAATATGGATGTCTTCAAATACGTTGGCTAGACAGCTGTCCTCCAAATTTCCTGTCATAGATTGGTGAGCCCATCCAAGGCTGCATCTGTTAATAGAAACAATTCAATTGGTATCACATCAAACCTGAGGCCTTATTTTTTGTGACAGTAGTGTGCTGCAAATGGAAGAGCAGAGACAGTAAGTCACAAGATGACAGTCCTGGAGCACATGCTCAGAGAAAAGGAACTTTCCCCAGTACTGTCTTGGACAAAACCCATTCCCTAAAACTGTTATAGCTGCTAAACTTGAAAAAGGTAGCAGCTTGAGAGACCAGAAGCAGCATGAGGTGTAAGTCATCACAGAAGTGACTTGAAACCTGAGCCATCATATCAAGGGATGGCTGGGAGGAGGGAGGTGCTGGATGGGGTAGGTGAGAGTGCAAGAATAATTATGAAGTAGGGAAAGGGGCAGGACAAGACACACATGCAAAAGGAAGAGAACACTGAATCCATCGTATACTTCTGTAAGAAGGAAATGTCTTTCATTGGCTTCTTTCTGTAAAATGCTTATGTGTCATAGATTTTTTTTAAGCTGGGCATCCAAATTAAGACAGACTGGGAAGAAGTATTGGCCATCTACTTCCAAAATAACAGGACTTTAAAACCCCTATGCACAATATAGCACACTTAGAGCATACCAGCAAATATGGCACCAAAGGCCAAGCTCTCAAATTTGAAAACACAAAGGAGAAGAAAGAAATGTATGCAGACACTAATGATTGTAATGTGGAATGTGAGAATCATGGATGTAGGAAAACTGGACATAATTAAGAAATAAATGGAATGCATAAATATTGATATGCAAGATATTGGTGAAATGAGATGTATTGACATGGGACCATTTGAATCAGACAATCATATGATCTGCTACACCAGATGAAAAGGTGAGGAAAAACTGGATCTCTTTCATAGTTAAAAAGGCCATTTCATGATCAACTTGGAATACAATGTTGTCACTGACAGGATAATATCCATTCACATACAAAGAAGTCCGATGAATACCACTATCATTAAAATATATGTACCAACAACCAGAGGAAATACACAAATTCTACAAATTTTTGCACATCAGAAATTGATAGGACATGCAGTCAAGATGCATTGATAGTAATGGGTGACTAGAATGCAAAAGTTTGGTATAGAGAAAGATTAGGAGTTATAAAGCATGGAGTTGGTGACATAAATAAAGGTGTAGATAGAATGATAGAAGTCTGTACAATCAAGGACTTATTCACTGCAAATTCTTTTATAAGAGACATAAATTGTGACTGTACACATTGATTGAAACTGATGCACAGGAATTAGAGCTGATTCAGGCCTGATCCAGGCCATGGTCTTTACAATTACTTGTTATTCATCAGAGAGCTACACAATGACTAAGGATGACAGAGAAGAAAAAATAAAAAATTGATGCCTATAAGTTGTGGTGCTGAAGAAGAGTCTTGAGCATGAACTGCCAAGAGGACAAACAGGTGTGTCTGAGAGAGGGTGAAACCAAGTTTCTCCATAGAGGCAAGGATTTTGAAGCTCTGTCTCATATACTTTGGGCACATGGCCAGCAAAGACCAGTCTTTCGAAAACATCATGGGGGACATCATGCTTGGAAGTGTAGAGGGATAGCACAGGAGAGGCAGACCCCAGTTGAAATGGCTTGACACAGTAACTGAGGTAATGGTGATAGGTGTGTTGGAGTCAGTGAAACTGACTCAGGAGTAGGGCAGGTTTCAGAGCTCTTGTACATAGGGTCACTATGAGTTACAGGTGACTCAATGACATATAACAGCAACAAACAACATCATTTTCTCAATCTTTATACTTTTGTATTCTCAAATGTATTTTCTTATTGATTTTCTTTCTGTTTTTCCTTTATTTGGTAAACTATCTTACTAGAGTTATTCCTTTTTTGCAGCCTTTGATAATACATTCCTAGAAGCCTGGGATTTTGACTGGTGGGAAATAAAAGATGAACTCTACTTCTTTTCTTTATCTTGAAGTCCATCCTGAGTGGTTATTCTATCTTGCAATAGTATTGGAGTTAATACTCAATTCATGAATATTACTACCAGAAATTTATCCTTTTGTATCAAATTCATAGAAAAGAATTAAGGAATACAGTGTTTTATTTCATTATATTGTATCATATCTTTTGCTACTTTTTTTTTTTATAAAAAAAATCATCCTTATTTTTCTGGACTTACATGTGCCAAGTAAAGGGCAACATTTTTTTCAAAACCTTGGGACTGCTTTTTAAGGAATCGAGACTGGAATATACATACAAAGTTCCTTTTCCTAATATCTAAAATTATTAAAAGCTACAATAATCCTTTTATTTTTAAGGCTAATTTTATCCTTTGTTATTGTTATTTACAGCCATTCAGTTTATTCCTTTTTTGTCAAGAATATGTAAAATTATCTTTCCTTTAGTTCCCTTTTATTTTTGTATATTTCCTAGCACCCTCTTCTCAAGTAAAATTCTCAAAAGAATTTAAAAACCAATGAACATTGTTTATACTCATTAAGTTATATACCTATTTGGATAATACTTTCTATTACATATATATTAAATAAATAAATAATATATTATAAACACTTACATTAAAGTAAGAATTAGGTTTTATTTATGAATTCACAAGTACTTCAGGATTTTTAACGTGCAAACATTCATAAAGACAGCAGCAAACAACTTTATTTAAACCACATTTTGTAGTTCTCTAATTCTTTCTAGTTAGGGCCCCACAATGAACGAGTAAAAATGAAAAAAAAGAGGGGGAAACATTTATCACATAATGATAGTAAGCCAAAAATAGAGTGCTCAGGGCTTGCTTGTAATAAAATAGGAAAACGAGTCCCTTAACAAGGCAAATAAAGCAAGCAAAATATAAACCAATGGAGATATTTGCTCAATTACAAAGTACTTTTAAAATTTCTTTGGCATTGTTTTTATATTACTTAGGCCAAATTTGTAATCTCCAGAATATTACAAAAGACAAGAAAAGGGCTTTTTCAAAAACTGACTGAATTGTTTGACTTTAGTGAATACACATTGCTATGTTAGATAGACGGTACTCTAATAGAGTTTACAGCTTGTTGTTGTTATATGCCATAGAGGTAGAATGGTCCCATAGCTGATCGTTAAGGGAGGGAGGATAAGAGGCTGTAAATCACATAGGAGAACATTGTTCATCTTTCTTCTGCAGGGTAGTTGGTGGATTCAAATTGTTTTCCTTTGGGTTGGCAGCTTAAATACACCACCATCTGGAAATGTCAGGACTCCCAAACAAAAACCAGTAAGCATCAGTATTGGAAAGACTAGTTGTTGCCAGTTGGTTCCAAATAATTTTGAATTTGTGTGTATCAGAGAACAACTGTGTTCTGTAATTTTTTAAACATTCATTTTTGGGAAGTAGATTGCTAAGTCTTTCTTTTGAATTGCCCTTAGATGGGCTAAAACCTTAAGTTTTCTGAATAGAAGCCAACTAAATTAATTTCTCACCATCCAGGGACTCTTTGCAATTGAAAAATGATTTGGAAATAATCTATATAACCAAACCATGAGGAAATAAAAACAAACAAACAAACATAAAATGATTCACCCAAACCACACAGCCAGCAGCCAGATGAATTGAGTTGAAGATCCAAGGAATCCCTGCACAGTGAACTACATAATTTCAAAATCTTAATTAAAAGTGAGTTAATGAAATTATCATAATATTACTTTACAACTAGGGATATCTTTAAAAAATGGTACAAAGCAACTTTGGAAGGTGAGATGCCAAATTTTAGGAATCAGTCTTTGAAGACATGAATGAAGGCTCTACATTGATTAGTTTTAGAAAATAAAGGAAATATTTAGAGAAATGTTTTAAATGAGATATTTTTATATTTAAAAAGATGCAACTTAGTTGAGTTTTCAATATAATATTTAAAATATGCTATTTCTAAGGTAAAACTATGAATGTATGAGATATACTTGGACACAAACTTAAAATTCAGCATTAAGTCATGAGATTAGTAAATATATTGTGTATATAAAATTGAAGGAAGTAGAAGCCAGTAGTCAGCAATACTAACACCATTTTGTGTTTTGTAGCTATGCATTCTGTACTTTTCCCCAGGTTAATAATCTACTCTAGACTACCTGCCTTAACTAGGATGAAAACGCATGGCACTTGCAGAACAGGTTTGAGTTACCACAAAAGAATATTTAATGACCTTCCTGGAGACATCTAAATATCTGAACTGACAGGAAGAAATAAAGTCTGAAAGTTTCCAAGCTGATGAAATGATAACTAGTATTAGACAAGATATTTAATATGAATCTTAATTGTGAGTCCCATGTAAGTTTCCTGATTACTACTCCAAAAGTTTTTGTTTTTCTTTCTGATATGCTGGATACTTGGTGGGAAGTTGGGAAATCCTTTACGAGTGCCCTGTGTGTCTGTTGGATAGTACTGTATCTTATGAAATCAATTAGTTGTAATTTACCACACAGTTATTGTGCTTAATTTACCATGCTGTGCCATGCATAGATGAAATTGCGGCCAAGTGGAAGAAAAGTACAACAGCAATTCATTTTGTCTGTTAGACTATTTTTAAATATACTAAATCTTACTATTAAAGGCGTAGGAAAAATTATAATTGCATCTGGGACCTCTGATGGCCTAGTGGCAAGAAGCTACACTCCAATTCTGAAAACACATGGTTTGAGGCTACCACCTGTTACATGGGGGAAGGATGGGAAATTTCATGGAATAATAATGTATAATTATATGGAATAGAAAATTCGGGTAAAAGACAAATTGAAATCCATATTTATAAGTCATTTGAAACTAAAATAATATTTCATTGGATGAATTCTTAGTATTCTCTTCATTATCACTCTTTCAGTCTTCATAAAGTTGAGTATGTAACATTATCTGTATGCAGCTCTGTCCATAGCTTCCTACATAATGACTTAATGTACTCATTCAAACTAGAGGATTAATCAATTTATTCATTTAATATTTCTGTAACTGACTCTGGGAAGATTGGGAATCCCAGAACGTTTAATCGTGCTAATGTGAAACCTATACTTGGAGCAAGAGGCAGTCGTCAGAACAGAGCAGGGCAACACTGCATGGTCCAAAATTGGGAAGGGTGTGCGCCTGGGGTGTGTCCTATCTCCATACCTTTCCAACCTGTATGCAGAGCAGATTATCCGAGAGGCTGGGCACTATGAGGAGAAGCGTGGCGTTAGGATTGGTAGAAGATCTATCAACAATCTGCGTTATGCAGATGACACAACCCTGCTCGCTGAAACTGAGGAGGACCTTATGCACTTATTGCAGAGGGTCAAGGACTGCAGCCGTCAGTATGGACTGAGGCTCAATGTCAAGAAGACAAAGATTCTCACCACTTGACCAATTGGTAGCATCAGGATGGATGGCACAGAGATTGAGATTGTTCACAGCTTCAGTTTGCTCGGCTCCACAGTCAACACTCTTGGCACCAGCAGCCAGGAAATAAAAAAAAAAAAAGTATTGCTATGGGAAAGTCTGCAGTTAGGGACCTCTCTAAAGTACTCAAGAGCAACGGTGTCTTTTTGGAGATGAAGGTGCGCCTGATACAGGCCATGGTCTTTGCAATCACTTGTTATGCATCAGAGAGCTAGACAATGACTAGGGAGGACAGAAGGAGAATTGACGCCTTTGAGCTGTGGTGCTGGAGAAGAGTATTGAATGTACCATGGACTGCCAAGAAAACCGACACATCCTAGAGAGGGCTGCTCCTTGGAGACAAAGATTCTGGGGCTTCGTCTGCCATACTTTGGACATGTTGCAAGGAGAGACAGGTCTTTGGAGAGGGACATCATGCTGGGTAGAGTAGAGGGACAGCGCAGGAGAGGAAGACCCTCTATGAGGTGGATTGATTCAATGACTGGGGTAATCAGAATGGGTGTGTCAGAGGCAATGCGATTGGCACAGGATGGAGCAGGGTTTAGGGCAGTTGTACATAGGGTCGCTATGAGTCGCAAATGACTCGATGGCACATAACAACAACAACAACAACAACAACAACAATTACTTTGTGACAAACACCTTTACTGGAGCTGGGAAGAAATTAGAATAATATTAGTTGCTAGAGAGATAATATTCTAGTGAAGAAAGAGAGATACCAAATTATACAACAAATAAACATATTGTTGCTGTTGTGATGTGCATAGAGTTGATGTCAATTCATAGTGACCCTGTGAAGGACACATTGAAACTCATATAGTGTATTGGATATTAATAAGTGCATCATAGATTTACATGTCACCTAATTCCCAAACAAAACAAAGAAAAACAAATATATGTGTTGACTTGACAGGGCTATTCTCAGTGATTGGTAAATTATACAGTGATGTAATTTGTCAGCTATGTAATGATGTAATTATACCACACTATCTCTTACATGCAGACACACTCAAATATAAGCAGTTGATTCTTTCATAAGATGGTAAGATGGACTGGTGCTAGAAGCAGCAGCAGCAAAGTGATGGTAAAGAATGAGACACATAAATGAGACAAAGCTGGACGTGAACTGCTGCATCACAAAGCCAGGGTGGGCAACCTTTGCTCACGTTTACTGGATGATTAGAGAATGACGTTTACTGGATGATTAGAGAATGGATAACATAGTTATTAGGACCTAAAGAGCTGTGTTCACACTTGCTGTGCTGCTGAGAACTGGACAATGAATTAGTATGACAGTAAAAAATTTTTTTTAAAAATTGATACATTTGAGCTGTGGTGTTGGAGAAGAATACTGAATATCACATGGGCTACCAGACAACAAACAGATATGTCTTGGAGAAGGTGCGGCCAGAGTGTTCCTTGGAGACAATGATGGCAAAGCTTTGTCTAGCATACTTTGGACATGTTTCTAGGAAAGGCTTCTTATCCTTTGGTGAAGGACATTATGCTTGGAAAGTGGGGTAAATGACAAAGTAGAAGAAGACTCTCAACCAGATGGATTACACAACCATGACAGCAGTGGGTTTGCATATGTCAGAAATAGTAAGATTGGCACTGGATAAAACAAGGTTCAAATCTGTGGTCATAGGGTCACTATTAGTTGTACTTGACAGCACGTAACATCATAACAACAATAACAACAACAAATAGATGTGCTACAGCAGCTCATAGCCAAGAGGCTCAAAGTCAAAGGACCTGCAACCAAGCCTCAGAAGCTACCCTGACTGAAAGATTGTCTCCTGAATGTTTTCTTCTTGTATGTTGTTGTTGTTATGTGCTGTCTAGTCACTTGTGACTCATAGAGACCCTATGTACAACAGCTCTAAACTCTGCTCTGTCCTGTGCCAATCACACTGTCTCTGACACACTCATCCCGATTATCGCAGTCACTGAATCAATCCTCCTCATAGAGGGCCTTCCCCTCCTGCACTGTCCTTCTACCCTCTCAAGCATGATGTCCTTCTCCAAGGACCTGTCTCTCCTCACAACATGTCCAAAGTATGTTAGGTGGAGCCTCAGGATCCTTGCCTCCAAGGATCCAGCTGGTTCAACCCTTTCCAGGATGAATCTGTTTGTTTCCCTAGCAGTCAATGGTACCCGCAATACTCTTCTCCAGCACCACAGCTTAAAGACATCAATTCTCCTTCTATCCTCCTTGGTCATTGTCCAAATCTGATGCATAACAAGTGATAGCAAAGACCATGGCCTGTACCAGACACACCTTAATCTCCAGAGATACACCATTGCTCTTCAGTACTTTGGACACGTCCCTAACAGCAGACTTTTCCATGGCAATACGCCTTTTAATTTCTTGGCTACAACTGTCAAGAGTGTTGGCTGAGGAGCCAAGTAAACTAAAACTGTGTACAATCTCAATCTTTTCACCATCCATCCTGATGCTGCCAATTGGTCCAGTGGTGAGAATCTTTGTCTTCTTGACATTGAGCCTCAATCCATACTGAAGGCTGCAGTTCTTGACCTTCTGCAGCAAGTGCTTCAGGTCCTCCTCAGTTTCAGCTAGCAGGGTTGTGTCATCTGCATAACGCAGATTGTTAATAGATCTTCCACCAATCTTGACCCCACATTTATTTTTTTCCTAATAGAGCCCAGCCTTCGGGATAATCTGTTCTGTGTACAGGTTGAAAAGGTATGGAGATAGGATGCATTCCTGGCTTACGCCCTTCCCAAGTTTGAACCATGCAGTGCTCCTTTGCTCTGTTCTGACAACTGCTTCCTGGTCCAAGTATAGTTTCGCATTAGAACGATCAAGTGTTCAGGGATTTCCATTCTTCTCAGAGTCAGCCACAGTTTGTTATGATCCACACAGTCAAATGCCTTTGCATAGTCAATGAAATACAGATAGACATTCCTCTGGTATTCCCTGCTTTCAGCTAAGATCCATCTAACATCAGCTACAATATCCCTAGTACCACGACCCCTTCTAAACCCAACCTGGACTTCTGGCAGTTGTCTGGTGATGTGCTGGCCTCACTCAGCATTTCTTAAGCTCAAGAAACTGAAGAACAAATTCAACCCTTGATTTGCTATAATCAAGGATGCTTTTGGCAGAATATTAAATGATCCAGGAAGTATTAAAAGAAGATGGAAAGAGTATAATGAGTCACTGTATTGAAAGGAATTGGCAGACACTGAAGAGTTTCATGAAACAACATATGATCCAGAGCCTATGGTGCTGAAGAAGTTCAGGCTTCTTTGAAGGAAATGGCAAAAAATAAGGCTCCAGGAATAGATAGTATACCAATTGACATATTTCAGATAACAGATACTGCCCTGGATGTGCTCACCAAGTTGTGCCAAGAAATCTGGAGAACAACCACTTGGCCAGCTGACTTGAAGAGATCTATACTTGTTCCCTTCCCAAAGAAAGGTGACCCAACAGAGTGTGGAAACTATAGAACAGTATCATTGATTTCACATGCAAGCAAGATTCTAACTGAAGATTATCCAAAACGACTGAACAGCACATCTTCTTGTATGCTCCCTTAATAAACCTCATAATTGTGAATATGATCTGTGTGGCCATTGTAACTGATTAGTGAATACAGTAGTATGTGAAAAAGGTCCTGGCATAAATGATTTGCAGTAGAATTTAAGAAGTAGGTGCAGGCTTATGGTTACGTACCTGCATTTACAGGACTCATAGATTTTGTTTTGTGGTTAAGGTGGATACTCTTCTCCCTTGTGTAATTAGTGGAGAAGTGGAGATTGGATTAATCTGCCCGTGTCAGATATATATAGAGATAGATAGATAGATAGATAGATAGATAGATAGATAGATAGATTAGATAGATAGATAGATAGATAGATAGATGGATATATACACACACACATATACATACACACAAATCCATCTGTACAAAGAAACTTTATCCATATTAACTTCACTCATAGAAAGGTGTTGATTTGTGAAAGATAAAATCCAGTGGAATATACAATAGAACCATATACACTTCTACTTATTTTATATTCATACATACCTGTAAACACATGCTTGATAGAGCTAGAGCTAGAGAAAGAACTAGAGATAGAGATAGATAGACATTAGATAGATACATAGATACAGGTAGAGAGAGATAGAGATACAGATATAGATTCATATTAGATATAGATTAGGTAGAGAGAGATAGAGATAGAGATAGATGATCTAGATCTAGATCTAAGTATAGATATAGATATGTTGTTGTTGTTATGTGCCATCGAGTCGCTTGCGACTCATAGCGACCCTATGTACAAGAGCCCTAAACTCCGCTCTGTCCTGTGCCAATCGCACTGTCTCTGACACTCCCATCCCAATTATCCCAGTCACTGAATCAATCCACCTCATAGAGGGCCTTCCCTTCCTGCGCTGTCCCTCCACCTGCCCAAGCATGTTGTCCCTCTCTAAGGACCGGTCCCTCCTTACAACATGTCCAAAGTATGATTGACGAAGCCTCAGAATCCTTGCCTCCAAGGAGGCACTGGTTTAACCCTTTCCAGGACAAATCTGTTTGTTTTCCTAGCAGTCCATGGTATTCTCAATACTCTTCTCCAGCACCACAGCTCAAAGGCATCAATTCTCCTTCTATCCCCCTTGGTCATTGTCTAACTCTCTGATGCATAGATTAGATACATAGATTAGATCTAGATATAGACAGCTATTTATTTGTTTCCACTTGAATTATATATGTTTTGGAAACTTTAAAAAATATTTGTGCGTGTTTTCCAAGATCAGTACATATATATTCATCCCAGCATATATTTACTGGTTCACAATTCCTTACTTAAAATTCTTAGAAATAAACGGACTTTTTTTTTTTTAAATTTTAGAAAGTGAATCTAATGAACTGTACATTATATAAATCTTTCTAAGTCTGGGAAGCACCCCATCATTAAACTCAATATTTGTGCAGGGATCCTAATTAATAGTTAATACTAAATAGAATATGTAAAAATTAGTTTCACACATAGTCAGGGTAGATATTATTATGCCCAAATTAATTGATACCATAATTGCAGGAGATATTGCATATTTGTATCAATTTTCTGTCTTTTTTAAACATTGCCAATAAAAGTAATATTTTAAAAGCACTGTAAAAGACATAGGCTGACTGCAGCAGAAATAAAATCAGGTGGAAAGGCCAGAGAGATCTCTGGAACCCTGGGGATTTCAAAAGTTGTGTGGTGCTCCAGGCAAAGAAAAGTTCTGTAGAAAGATACTTTTACCTAACCTCCATTGTGATTTTAAAATGCAAAGCAGGCACACAGTCAGATTCTATTCTTGGTCAAATCCTGACATGTAGGCACCACAGGCATGCATTCTGTACACTGTGGAAGGGAGTGGTATGGCGAGAGGAAAGATTTCCTGAATCATTTCAAGATTCTCAGCGTGGGAAAATTCTATGCTGCCGCAATGAGAAAGCAGCAATACTGAGGGCCTGCGTAAAGAGCGTGTTTCCCTGTTCCCACATGCAGAAACAAGTTCAGGGGTGTCTGCTGAACATACATCCTTTAGGAATACAGTGAAACAGAAGTAGTATCTTTGAATTGCTTTTGACCTCTTTATAGTTATAATTTAAGTAGCTAATAATACATAAAACTAATCATTACATAAGGTAACATTTCTTTGTGGTCTCATTCTGCATTTAATGAAATATTTTCTCTTTACAAGTTCAGATTCATTTAGTCATGTCCATATTACCATTAGTTGAATAACTATGTCTTGCAATTCATTCTTTTGAATTCAAGGTCTCTGCTGGAAAAACAAACAAAGGAAGAAACATACACATTGCTACAAAGTCAGTTCCACTCATTGTCCCTTTGATTTTGAATGAAAATGGTTGTAAATCAAAATGGTTGTAAATGAAACTGGAATGCGTGTGCACATCCTTGTTCTTCTGCATATGTATATGGTATGTAATAGTTTTAAGAGAATGCTTCACATTCATTACTCATTATTAATTAGTCATTTTAATCTTCCAGTATTATTTTAAATTTGCAATGTGCTTAAATTACAATGAGAAACTCAGAGACACTTGTTAAAATGAATTAATGAGGGGTTAGAGAACTCTGGTGGAGAAAGTGGCACTGCAAACCCAAAGGCATGTGGTTTGAATGCAAAGTTGTTCTGTGAGAGAAAGGTGAGTGTCCTCCCTCACAATGTACAACCTCCAAAGACCTGCTGGAGGATCAGCTATGAGTACATGACAAATTGGCAATACTTAATAATAAAATGGAAAGATGGCCTATTAACACTGCTATGATTAAATACATAGAGATAGACTAGAAAACAGATTTTATTATTGAAACTATCGCATCTAAGTCTCTTTTTCAAATTCAGGAATCTTCTATCATTGTCAAAAAGTGATCTTGACAGCCTTTTTTTTAAATAAGTATTTTTTAAATTAATTTTAATGAAAGTTTACAGAAACTTTGGATTTCCATTCATTCACTGTTGCACTTTTCTCCCTGCCCACCCCTCCCCCACCAAGTTCACTTTTCTCTTTGAAAATTAAAAGAAAAACTCTTCCATTGTTATACAATCCCTCTCCCCAAGTCCACTCAACTACGCTATCTTCATTCCGGACTCCTGTCATAACAACAATACCTAATCATTTGTTCCTTTTAAACCGTCTGTCCCTCATCTGTTTCACTGCACTATACATAATTTATCTCATATTTCTCAGGCTTCTCTCAACCCTGACATCAGTCCCTTTTTACAACAGTGACACTATATCCTTTTGTGACTGAGATATTTCACCCAGCATAATGTCCTCCAGGGTTACCCATTTTGTATAATATTTCATGAGTTCTTTGTTTTTCAATGCAGCATAGTATTCCATTGTGTGAATATACCACAGCTTCTCTATCCATTCATTTGTTGATGGGCACTTAGGTTGTTTTCAACTCTTAG
>NW_006399808.1:12608574-12610076 GCF_000299155.1 Elephantulus edwardii | reverse complement strand
CTTCTGAAACCAGCCTGGACTTCTGGTAGTTCTCTGTTGATGTGCTGTTCCAGTCGTTTTTGGATAATCTTCAGTAAAATCTTACTTGCATGTGAAATCAGTTAAATTGTTCTGTAGTTGCCACATTCAAAGAGGAAATATTTTTCCTCAAAGAATCACTTTGGTTACACTTTCTCCAAGACATATTTTTTTTTCTTTTGGCAGTTCATGACATATTTAGTTCTCTTCTCCAACATCACATCTAAAACGCATCAATTATTTTCCTGTTATCCTTATTCATGATCCAGCTCTCAGATTCATAACAAATGATAGGAAAGGCCATAGCCTGAATCAGACATAAAGTAGTCCTCAAACTGACATTATTGCTCCTAAGTAATATTGAATGTTCTATTCACAATAATGACTAGAAGGCAGAAAGTTGGAAAACTGCAATTACTTGATAAAATTGCTGTCAAATAAATTGATGACTTGGTGTGTCTATTTCTAAAAAAATGACTTAAAAAAGATGATTTAGTATAACTCAACTAGCTAATTTTTTTAATTGAGTTGACTGACTCTGACTCATGACAACATCATATGCTTGAAAGTAGGATTTTACTCAGCACGGTTTTCTTAGCTGTAATTTTGAAAAAGAAAACCATCAAACCTACTGGAGTAACTTAAAACTGCTAAATTTTTAATTAGTAATCAATAACAAACCACTTGAGGTTCCTATGGACCAAATTTAGTATAAACTACTGTTATTGAGTTAGTGCCAATTCATTGTGACTCTCAATCAGATTTCCAAGACTGTAAATATTAACAGGAGTGGACTCTTTATCATTCTCCAAGGACGTTGTTGGTAGATTCAAATTGAAAACTTTTACAAATTCAGAAACCTAAATGGAAGATTGCTAACAGTCTGAATTCTCTATACAGTGGGTGAATGGTTTAGAGGAAATGAAGGAACTCTGGAGAGTCAGAAGTCAAAATTCATGAATACAGATGACAGAAGAAGAATCAATGCCTTTGAGTTGTGGTGTCGGAAAAGACTACTGAATGTCCAAGGACTACCAAAACACAAATAAGTCGATCTTGAGAGTAGTACGTTGGAGTTAAGAATGGTGAAACTTTGTCTCTTATAATATGTGCATGTAGTTATTAAGGGCTAGTCCATGGAAAAGGACATCATACATGGAAAAATAGAGGCTTAGAGGAAGACCATGCACAAAATAAATTGGCCCCTTTACTGTAACTATCAATTGGAGTTTAGCTGAGATTGCGAAGAAGGCAAAGGAGTCTCTATGAGCTGTAGTGGACCCTTCCAAAGAAGGGTGACCCAACAGAGTGTGGAAACTATAGAATGATATAATTGATTTCACATGCAAGCATGATTCTACTGAAGATTATCCAAAAACGACTGGAACAGCACATCAACAGAGAACTGCCAGAAGTCCAGGCTGGGTTTAGAAGGGGTCATGGCACTAGGGATATTGTAGCTGATGTTAGATGGATCTTGGCTG
>NW_006399808.1:12603521-12608474 GCF_000299155.1 Elephantulus edwardii | reverse complement strand
TGGGTGGCAGTTATGGTTTCTTTGGGGTATATTCCCAGTAGTGGAATTGCTGGGTCAAATGGTATTTCTATTTGCAATTTTTTGAGAAAGCACCATACTGCCTTCCAGTTGTTGTACCATTTTACACTCTCACCAACAGTGAATAAGGGTTCCAGTTTCTCCACAACTTCACCAGCGTTTGTTGTTTGCTGTCCTGTTAAATTTTTGTATTCTTACTGGAGTGAGATGATATCTCATAGTTGTTTTTATTTGCATCTCTCTTAGAGCTAGGGATTTTGGACATTTCTTTATGTGTTTGCCATGTGAATGTTTTCTTTGGTGACTTGTCTATTCATATCCTGTGCACATTTTGCAATTGGGTTGTTTACCTTTATCTTGTTGTTGTGCTCTAATATTTTATAAATTTTAGGTATAAGTCCCTTATCTGAGATGTCATTACCAAATATTATTTTTCACACTCCGTGGCTTCCCTTTTTACCTTGTTGGAGAAATTTTTGGATGTGCATAGGGATTTGACTCTTAGAGGGTCCCATTCATCTATTTTATCCTCTCCTGTAGATTTTTCAGAATGCTTGCAAGACTGTTTATGTTGTGGATTAGGACTTCAAGAGTTCTCCCAAGCTTATCTTTAATGAAGTTTATAGTCTTTAGTTTTAGTCCTAGGTCCATGATCCACTTTGAGTTGGTTTTTGCTTATGGTGTGAGTTGTGGATCTTGCTTGAGGTTTCTGCAGATAGTTTTCCAATTTTGCCAACACCATTTGTTAAAAGGCTATCAGATTTCTCTACAGTGACAAAGAGAATACAGAGCTAGAGCTAAGAAAAACAATACCCTTCACAATAGCTAATCATCAGATTAAATACGTGGAAGTAAATCTAACCAGAAGCACAAAGGATCTATTCAAAGAAAATTACAAAACATTACTACAAGAAACAAAAAAAGACATGGAAAAACGGAAGAATATTCCTTGCTCATGCATGGATAGGAAGATCTTGACTGTCTTAAAGTGTTAAGTGACTGTGAAAATATTTCATAGAAATTTAGAGTACTATTGTTTTTAATTCATGATCTACCAATATTTCTTTGATCTATAATGATATACAATCAAGGCAAACTCCTGGAGTACTAAACCACATAAGTTATACCTTGACATCTACTTGTCAGAAAATTATGTTCATTTATCTTTAGTATAGGAATTTTGATAAATAGATCATCAAGTCTTTCTTCCAATGTGACTTTGAATGGTACCAACCATCACTCTTTTTGATTAGCAAAGAAAACTTTAACTATTAGTCTCTTCCAGAAATGTCACACACAAAAATATACTTATGAACAATAGATGTAAATCCTGTCATATCCTGTGCTGTACTTATCACTCTGACATATTTGAGTTCATCAATGTAGTCATTGTGTAAATACATCTCATTAAGGATCTTGAAGAATGTACGATGAAGCTTCAATATCCTTGCCTTTAAGGAGCACTCTGGGCACACTTGATAGTTGGTAGATGGAAAGCATGAACATTGACATTCTAGGCATTAGTGAGACAAGATGGTCTAGCATTGGCCACTTTAAATCAGATAATCACATGGTATACTATGATGGGAATGAAAACCAGAAGAAGAATGGTGTTGCATTCACAGTCAAAAAATTGGTTTCAAGTTATACCCTGAAGTACAAAGTATTAGGTGATAGGATATTATCCATACACATAAAATTGTAACCTGTTAAATCAATTATTTTTCAAGTCTATGCTGCAACATCTAGAGCCAAAGATGAAGAAATGGAAAATTTTTAACAAATCTTGAAGTCTAAAGTTGACCCAACATGCAATCAAGATGTGTTAATGATAATCAGTGACTCAAATGCAAAAGCTGTAAACAATGAAGAAGGAATGTTATTATGGGGAATATTGTTTTGCAAAGTGTCATTGAATCAAGTTTGATTCATAGAGACTCTGTGAAAAATGACTCTGAACCCTGTCCTATCCTATGCCATCTGCCATCTTCACACTACCTGACACACTACAGCTCATTGCAGCAGCCACCACGTCAATTCACCTCTCCTTTGCCCACCCCACACCTTTCCAAACATCATGTTCCTCTCCAAGGAATAGTCCTACAAAGCAACATACCTGAAGTATGTAAGATGAAGCTTCATCATCCTTGCCTCCAAAAAGCACTCAGGCTGCACACTTTCCAAGACATAATTATTTATTCTTTTGGCCATCCGTGGTTGTTCAGTGGTCTTCTTCAATACTGCTGCTCAAAGGTATCGATTCTTCTGTCATCCCTATTCATTGTCCATCTCTCAGATGGATAGCAAGTGATCAGAAAGACCATGGCCTGAATAAATGCACTTTAGTCCTCAAACTGACTCCTCAGTAATTTGGAGATTCCTAATGACAGACTTTCCCATGCAATCTCCTTGTTTCCTGACTTCTGGTAGCAAGGGTGTTAATTGTGGATCCAAATAAGTTTAAGTTTTTGACAGTTTCAATATTTTCTCCACCCATAATTATATTGCCTATCAGTCCAGTGTTAAGAATCTTTCTTTTCTTGACACTGAGATGCAGTCCATATTGAAGGCTACATTGTTAAGTTTTCTGCAAAAAGTGCTTTAAGTCTTCTTCATTTTCAACAAGCAAGGTTGTGACAACTGTAGGTTAACAATGTAGTTAACTGATGAATCTACCTCTGATCTTGATGCCACATTTCTATTTATATAGTGCAGTTTCTCTAATAATTTGCTTAGCATTAATATTTTAACAGGCATGGGGAGAGTTTACAACCCTGACACACTCTCATCTTCATTTTAGACTATGCAGTGTTCTGCTCTGTTAATACAACAGTGTCCTGGTCCAGGTATAAGTTTTGCATGAGCACAATTAGGAAGGACTAGTAGTTGGAAATATGGATTTGGTGACAGAAGTGAGGTTGGAAATAGAAAGATTTTTTTTTATTTTCAGTGAAATATTTATTAGAAATATCTCTTTTTAAAAAAACACAAAAATTGACTTTATAGATTTTACCCAGTGGATTGTACAGGAATAAGATTGACTACATCTGTGGAAAGAATCTTTGGATAATCTCAATATCAGCAGTCAAAACTAGGCCAGATGTGGACTGTGAGTTAGATCATCAGTTACTCATGTGCAAGTTAAAATTGAGGCCAGAGAAAATGCAAACCAGTCTAAGAGATCCAAAATATGATCTTGAACCTATTCCACCTGAATTTCAAAATCATCTTAAGAATAGGTTTGAAGCAATGAACACCAATGATCAAAGACAAAATCAGTTGTAGGATGACATCAAGGATATCATCTATGAAGAGAGCAAAAGGTCATTACAAAGACAGAAGAGAAAGAAAAAAACCGAAATGAATGTCGGAAGAAATTCTAAAAATTGTACTAGAAGGTCGAGAAGTTAAAACAAAAGGAAAACATGCTGAAGCAAAAAAGCTGAACTGATTTCAAAGGTCAGCTAAAGAAGACAATCCAAATATTATAATGGAATATGCAGACAGCTGAAACTTGAGAATAAAAAGGGAAGAACTCACTTTCCATTACTCAAATTGAGAGAATTGAAGAACAAATTTAAGCCTTGAGTTGCATGCTGTGGGCACTATATTGAATGACCCAGGAAGCATCAAAAGTAGTTGGAGAGAATACAAAGAGTCACTGTACCAAAAAGAACTGACTGATACCGAGCAGGAGCCAAAGGTAATGAACAAGGAAGCGGAAGATGCATTGAAGTTATTGGTAAAAAAAAAATAAATAAGGCCCTGGGAATTGGTAGGATACCCGTTGATTTGTTTCTATTAACAGATATAGCCCTGGATGAGCTTACCATTCTATGCCAGGAAATTCTGAGGACAGCTTTATGGCCAATAGATTGGAAGAGAGATATATTAATTTATGTATTTATTATTTATTTATTATCTATGTATGTATGTATTTATTCATTCATTCAAATATGGTTTTTTGTTTGTTTATTTATTTATTTATTCCTTCCTATTTCCAAGAGAGGTGATCCAACAGAATGCAGAAACTATTGAACAAAGTCAGTAATATTACATGCAAGCAAAGCTGAATATAATTCAAAATTAGCTAGAACAGTTCATAAGGAACTGCCAAAACTTCAAGCAGAATTTAGAAGAGGCCATGGCACCAGGGATATCATTACCGATGTCAGATGGATCCTGGTTGAAAGTAAAGAACATCAGAAGAATATATATTTATGCTTTATTGACTATGCATAGGCCTTTGACTGTAGGGATCATAACAAGTTATGGCTAATAGTGAGAAGGATGGGAATCTCAAAGCATTTACTGTTCTCATGTAAAACCTATACTTATACCAAAAGGCTGTTGTATGAACAGAGCAAATGGACACTGGTGTTGTTATGTGCCATCAAGTCACCTGTGACTCATAGTGACTATGGACAACAGTTATGAACCCTGCTCTATCCTGAGCCAACTTTATTGTCTCTGACACAACTAGCCTCATTACACCAGTCATTGAGTCAATTCATATCATTAGAGGTCTTTCCTTCATGCGCTATCCCTCCACCATCCCAGGCATAATGTCTCTCTGCAAGGACTGGTCCCTCCTTGTAACATGCTGAAAGTATGTCAGACAGAATTTCAGAATCCTTGCCTCCAAGGAGCAGCCTGGTTTCACCCTTTGCAGAGTGAACCTGTTTATTCTCTTAGAAGTCCATGGTATATTCAATACTCTTTTCCAGCACCACAACTCAAAGGCATCACTTCTCCTTCTATCATCCCTATTCATTTTCCAGCTTTCTGATGCCTGAAATGTTGTTGTTATGTGCCATCGAGTCACCTGCGACTCATAGCAACCCTATGGACAACAGCCCTAAACTCCACTCTGTCCTGTGCCAATCGCACTGTCTCTGACACTCCCATCCCAATTATCCCAGTCACTGAATCAAT
>NW_006399808.1:12587753-12601021 GCF_000299155.1 Elephantulus edwardii | reverse complement strand
GAAACCTATACTTGGACCAAGAGGCAGTCGTCAGAACAGAGCAGGGCAACACTGCATGGTTCAAAATTGACAAGGGTGTACGCCAGGGATGCATCCTATCTCCACACCTTTTCAGCCTCTATGCAGAGCAGATTATCCGAGAGGCTGGAGGAGAAGAGTGGTGGTAGGATTGGTGGAAGTTCTATCAACAATCTGGGTCATGCAGATGACACAACACTGCTCGTTGAAACTGAGGAGGACCTCATGCACTTACTGCAGTGGGTCAGGGACTGCAGCCTTCAGTATGGACTGAATTTCATAAGACAAAAATTCTCACCACTGGCAGCATCAGGATGGATGGCAAAGAGATTGAGATTGTTCACAGTTTCAGTTTGCTTGGCTCCACAGTCAACACTATTGGCACCAGCAGCTAGGAAATCAAAAAACGTATTGTGATGGGAAAGTCTGCAGTTAGGGACCTCTCTAAAGTACTCAAGAGCAACGGTGTATCTCTGGAGATGAAGGTGCACCTGATACAGGCCATGGTCTTTGCAATCACTTTTTATGCATCAGAGAGTTGGACAATGACTAGGGAGGATAGAAGGAGAATTGACGCCTTTGAGCCTTGGTGCTGGAGAAACCAGGCTACTCCTTGGAGGCAAGGATTCTGGGGCTTCATCTGACATACTTTGGACATGTTGCAAGGAGAGACAGGTCTTTGGAGAGGGACATCGCGCTTGGGAGGGTGGAGGGACAGCGCAGGAGGTGAAGACCCTCTATGAGGTGGATTGATTCAGTGACTGGGGTAATCGGTATGGGTGTGTCAGAGGCAATGCGGTTGGCACAGGATAGAGCAGGGTTTAGGGCTGTTGTACATAGGGTCGCTGTGAGTCGCAAATGAATCGACGGCACATGACAACAACAACAACAACAACATTGTAGTTTAAAAAATATAAAGCATCATTTAGAGACATATAAGATTCCCTTTACAGCCAAAGGAGTATTTGTCACGGCAAGAAGCTGTACTGCAATCTCAATGACCTGTGGTTCAAATCAATCGGTTGCTATTAGGGAGAAGGATGGGCAATCTTCTTCTGTGCAATTTTTCTCTCAAAACCCACTGGAGAGTCAACTACGAGTAAGTTCTAACTCAGTGGTACACAGAAACAATAGACCACTAGAGTTCCCTCAGTATAAGTATAAAAAATATGATTTAATATTTAAGTATAAGTTAGATCCAATCAATTTCATTTCGTGAACTAAAAAATTAAAAACTAACAAAAAGTGAAAGAAAAAATATTTTTCTCTACTGTTTTCTTATATGGCTATTGTTAATATCCAATTGACTCCTTTTTTGTGTGTTTTTTTTTACTTCATTTTTTAAAAGAAGTTATAGGTTCACAGAAAAAAAACCACACAAACCAAAAAAACTGTCTCATAAAATATGGAGAGGTTCCTTAACCCTCATATCCTTTATACAATATCTCTGTTACTTTTTCCATCTAGCATTAGTGTGCTATATTTATTACAAATGATGAACCAATATTGATAACTCATTATTAACTGAAATTCAAAATAAATGATATGACTATGGGTATCTTTCTTGGTCTATAAGTTTCAGTAGAGCTGACAGACTAAGAATCAGAATTACACATCCATTTCTGAATAATGAGCCCTTGAAAACCCTATCAATAGGATTTTCATAGTCTTGCAATGCAATGCCAGAAGATAAACTGGAAGATACAAAAATTATTATTAAGGAAGACTTTCCTTCTCAAAATGGAATCTGCCTTAATTAATTAAATAGAATAAAACTTTCACTCAGTGAAGATCTTCATTTACTGATGTGGGTACACTCAAGAAGAAAGTAAAGCAAACATCCACTAGTAATTGGAACCTGGCAAGTAAAAAGAGTGACTTTGACATTTGGAAGTGGTAAAGAATTGAAATTGATAAAAAACTTTCTACATTCTAAGTATCAGTGAGCTGAAATGAATTTAATTTTTAAATTGCAAGAACATGGAAACAGCCTAAATGTCTAGCCACAGCTGAATGAATTGAGAAGAGGTACATTCACACCATGGAATACTATCTAGAACTCAGGAGCAAAGATTTTAAAAAATACTACGTAACTTGAGAAAGGCTCGAGAGCATTATGCTGAATGAACTAACACAATCTTATAAGGGAAAATACTGCATAAGACCATTATTGTAAAAATAAAAGAATTACTAGTAAAAAGTGTATAGGAATTCAAGGTAGGGTGGGCTAAGGATAGGTAGGGGTGAAACCACAAGTTTGCTCAGTTTGGTGGTGGAGGAAGAGGAAGAGGAAAGCGAGGGGTTGAAGAAACTGATCATCAATTGCTCATAAGCAAGTTTGAATTGAAGCTGAAGCAAATGAGAAAATAAGTTCATGGAAAGTAAAAATAACATCTTAAGTTTAACTTACCTTCAATGAAAAATAATCTTAAGAAAATAATTGATCCATTAAACACTATCTACTGAAGTTCAATGAATATTTTGGATAGCGCCAAGTACATCATCCAGGAGGAAAGCTGATTGTCATTAGAAAGATAAGGAAGAAAAGCTTAAAAGAGATGTCAGAAGAGAAAGTGGAACTTACTCTTAAAAGTAGAGTCAAAAGTGAAGAAAACAAATATTGATATTAAAAACTTAAGAGAAAATTTCAAAAAGCAGCTCGAGAAGACAAAGCCAAATTTTACAGTGAAATGTGAAAACTTAGAGTTTGAAAAACAAATAGGGTGAACATGTTCAGCATTTTTCATGTTGAAAGAAGTGAAAAGTAACTTAAAATCTCAACTTCTATACTATAGTATTCTATGAGCAAAATATAAAAACATCCAAAGCTGGAAGTGATACTCTAAGTAACTTACCAGATTACTGCATAGTATTTCTATCATGTGAATATACCACAATTTCTCAATCCATTTGATCGTGGTTGGACATTTGTGCTTTTTACATGCTCTTTTGATGATGAATAGGGAGTGGAAAGGATTGTGCTGAGTGAACTCTCTTAGTCTCATAAGGACAAATACTTTATAAGACCATTCATTATTATAGAAGTAGAAAGATAATTAGTAAAATGTGTCTGAGGATCCAAGGGGGAAGGAGTAGGAGACGAGGGGTGAAGATGGGCAGGGAGAAAAAAAATCATAGGATCACACAATTTGATGAGTAGAGGAAAGTGTGGGCAAAGAAAAGAGGAAAGATCTGGTGGAGAGCTGGAAAGAGTGGTGGTGGACATAGTTCAGTGTTAATTTTATAAAAGACAATGTGTGGGAATGATTTCATGAAACAGAATGGGAATGGAAGATAGTGCGAATCACAATGTATGTTTACTTTGAATCACAATGTATATTTACTTTGTATGTTTATTTTTTATTTATAAAAAAGTTAAACATAATTTGTATGTTTATTTTTTATTTATTAAAGAAAAGAAAAAGCCAAATAAGTGGTCAACATTGAAACACTTTAGAGAATAGCATAAGATCAAGAACCAGTGACACTGAAGGAAGTGTAAGCTCCACTGAATTCATTGCAAATAAATATGTTCACAAGAATTGATGGAATAGCAACTAAAGGTTTTCAGGAAAGGCCTGAAACTACTAAATAATTTATGCCAAAAAAAATACGAAGCCAAGCCTACTTGACTATGTACTGGAAGAAACCTTAAAAAAGGTGATCAAAAAGATTTCACTGACCTAGAAATGTCCAGTAATCTATCTTGTTTTCACTCTCCTTTCTTCGTGAGGTAGGAGTGGCATCAACTTCCTAAACAACATGCCTCTATAAACTCTATGAACTTTGATAAATGTTGATAGTTGTTGAGGGGCTTCAGGCCTTTTGTTCATAGGGTCACTGAGTCGTGTGCAATTCAAAGGCAATCACCAACAATAACAACAATTATTGTCTCTATTTTTGTCTTATACAATTGTGTCAGGACCAGCTCACTGCTGACTCTCCAGTGGGTTTTCAGAGACTTTAGCTTACCTTTCTCCCATGAAGCAGATGGTGGTTTTAAACTATATACCTTAGAGTTGGCAGTGCACCTCCTTACCACTATGTCACGAGAACTCTCTACAGTCTTACTTTTTTAGAAATGTCAAATAATTGAGATATACAGTATATAGCTTTTTTTCACACTTCTTTATTTCATTTAGTAATATGTAGTAGCCTCTTCCATATCTTCTCATATTTTGATTGCTCCTTTCCTTATTTCATATATTCAATTTATGGGAGAAAAAAGGCTATATTTTTAGGAAACAGTGAATGCAAAATACTAAAATAATAACATCTACATGATAGTGTTATTAGTTGTTTTCTGCTTCTAGCATGTTTATGCTTTCTATGTTACAAGAGCAAACTTTTAATTAAGTACTGTATTAATCCATTGTTAACTCCTTTTAGTAGAATTAATTTTATCTTAAAAGACTATTTCCAAATCATATAGCATTTTAAGGTTATTGAACAGGCACAAATGTTAAGATAATACTATTTAATCCACTAAAAGAACTTACTCACTGTTGCTGTTACTATATGTCACTGAGACAGTGCCAACTTACAATAGTGCACAACGGAATAAAAACCTGATTGATACTATGTCATCTCAACAATATTATTTTGCTTAAGCTAATTTTTCCACTCCCTGTGTAACTCCATCTCACTGAGTTTTTCTCCTCTGTCACATGGGGTCAACATGAATTGGAAACCACTTCAAACTAAAAAATATACTCATTGTGTGGCATCGAAATGACTCATAGACAATGCTTCAGTGGGTTTCCAGAGGATAGAAATTGAGAGGATATTGCCTGTATTTCTCTGTGGGAGCAGTTGGTTGACTCAAACTGCTTGCTTTTGAGTTGGCAGTGTAAGTTTTTACCCACAAGGTAAGCAGAGCTCCCTATAATGAGTTTAGCCACAACAAAAGTGTAAAGTCACATTTTTAGAAAAGAGAGAGAGAAATGGTTGATTTTTTGTGGTTTCTGTGAAAGCCTATACCAATCCTTCATAAGTAAGATTAAAATTTTCAGTAAATCACTTAAGCATATTTTCATTTGGAAAGTTTAGATTATCATTCTGCTCTTTTAGCCTTTGTGTCACTAGAGGCCACTGTTGCCTTTTAAATACATTTTGAAACTCAGTCTTTATTCCCTGTGTCTGAATAAAAAATAACCAATCTGTAGAGAAAGAATATAGTCCTATGGAAACAAACTTGTCACCATTCAGCAGACTTGTAATAAAGAATAATCACTAAATAATTTTAAAACAAATGTGAAGTTTTGTTCTGAGGATTTAAGGATCATACTGCTAGGAAACCATAGGTTCTATTACTCATGCTGGCATTATATTCTCCAAAATCTATGTTCTTCAATAATTATAGAGGATCAAAGAGACCTTACACATTAGTGAAATTTCTACAAAATAATGAATACTAAACCAAATTAATAAGAAGAAAGCACAATAATAATAATAATAAGTATTAAATGCCAAGGTATATTCAACTATTAATTCATCTAAGAATTTTACAGTCACTTCATTCCCATAATAACCTTGTGAGGCAGTTATTGGTTTTGTTTCTATAATACAAATACCATAAATTGGTGGTTTTAATGAATTAAAATTTATTTTCTCAGTTTAGACAGACAGAAGTCTGAATTCAGGGTAATGGTTATAACTCAAAGACCTTATTTTGTTTTTTCCTTTCTCTTCCTTAATGATATCTATAGCCTTCTCTCTTTTATATTTTTGTTTATATTTTTTGTTTTTCAAAAGGTAATTGTGATTGGCTCAGTGACTGGGGTAATGGGTGTAAGTGTGTCAGAGACAAAAAGGTTGGCTCAGGAGACATAAAGCAGGATTCAGAACTTTTGTACAGAGGGCCGCTATGAGTCACAAGCAACTCGATGGCACATAATAGCAGCAACAAGCATTGTCTCAAAACACAAGCCAGAAGTGATTATGTCTACAAATACAGGGGTTTGAATTTACACACATATTTTCAAGGAATATAGGCAAATCCATAAGAGGAATCAATGGTATTCTTTTTTAATATATAATTTTATTTATTTATGTATTTATTTATTTATTTATGTATATATGTATTTATGTATATATGTATTTATTCTTTTTATGTGTGTACCGTCAAATTGGATCTGACTGGTACAGGAGATTGTTCCTCTTTCTTCAGCAGAGCATCTGGTGGATTTGAACTGCGCACCTCTGGGATTGCAGTGCAGTTTCCTACCACTAGACCACCAGAGCTCGCCATCAATGGTATTCTTAAAGTGTAGCTGAGAAAAATTGGGCATAGATATGAAAATAAGTAGAAAAAATATTGCAAATCATTATCTCTACATTACAAGAACTAGTACAATCAAAATGGAGATGTGGCTAGATATGTGTGAAGTCAATCTGTATAAAATTACATGTAAGGAACCACCATTTCTCTGTCAGTATGCTATCCTGTGGTAGATTGCATGTTGCTGTGATGCTAGTAGGTATGTCACCAATATTCCCAATACCATCGAGGTCACCCATGATGTAAATATTTCAGCAGAGTTTCCAGACTAAGAAAGACTTAGAAGTGGCTATCCACTTCTGAAACAAGAAGACTTCAAAAACTGTACTAACAACAAAAAAATATTGTTGGATATAGTGCTGGAAGATGAATCCCCCAGGTTGGAAGGCACAGAAAATGTGACTAGAGGAGAGTTACCTCTTCAAAATAGAGTCTATAATGATGGTATGGATAAGATAAAATTTTCACCCAACAAAGGACTTCCATACGATTATGTGGCAAGGCTCAAAATGAAGAAAACGAGCTGCAAATCTCCAATAATAATTTAAACATGGACTGTAGGATGTAGATGCATAATGAATAAATAGGCAACCACATGACAGTTGGGAAAAAGGTTGAAGTAGTCAGTCACTTAATTTTATATGGATTCATCACCAACATGCAGAGTAACAGAAGTTGAGAAATCAAAAGATGTGTCGCATTTGGAAAATATGCTGCTAAGGAACCCTTTAAAAGTACTAAAGAGCATGGATATCAGTTTAAAATATGCCTTGCTTGAGCCATGATCTTTCTCATGATTTCCTGTGCATTTGAAGTTTGATAGTGAAGAAGGTAGACAGAAGAAGAATTGATATTTTCAAATTTTGGTGTTGGTTAAAAGTACTGAATACTCAAAAGTACAAATAAATCTGTCTTGAAGGAAATACAACCAGGAGGCTCATTAGAGGTAAGGATAGTGAAACTTAGTCTCACTTTCTTTGGGTATATTTTCAAGAAGAACCAGTCCTTTACAAGAGACATCATGCTGCCAAAATTAGACGGTAAATGAAAAAACAAACAAACCAAGAAAACAAGCCACAAGATGGATTGGCACAGAGACTCCCACAATGGACTTGAGCCGAACAGAGAACATGATGATGGCTCAGTCTAGGACGAGGTTCAAAACTGTTGTTCGAACAGTCTCTGAGTCATAATTACCATCTAACAACAAAAATTATAGGAGTGTATTATGGCATTATTTATACAATTATATTGTTTACCATTTTCATTCAATTTTACAGTATCACTGTAAGTTGAAACTCACAAATACTTGCATCAGAGAGCCGGACAATGACTAAGGATGATAGAAGAAGAATCGATGCCTTTGAGTTGTGGTACTGGAGAAGAATCTAGAACATACCATGCTGCTAAGAGAACAAGCAAGTCTGTCCTAGACAGTATCAATCCAAGCTGCTCCTTAGAGGAGAGGATTGTGAAACTCCATATTACACACTTTGGGCATGTTGCCAGAAGGGACTAGTCCTTGGAGAAAGACGTCATGCTTGGAATGGTAGAGGGACAGTGGAGGAGAGGAACACCTTGAATTAGACAGATGGACACAATGACTAGGATAATGGGGTGTGATGGAGATAGGAATAAGGCGGAGTTCAGAGCTGTTGCATATAGGGTTACTCTGAATCACAAGCAACTCTGAGGTATATAACAACAACAGATACAAATGTATTTGTGTGTCTTTATATCTACATCTTTCTTTATCTTTTTTGTTTTGTCTTCTATTTTCTGTGGAACCTATTCAAGTTCATGGTGGCTGTAAGAGAGTGCAGCTGGTGTGAGAGTATCCATAGCTGCCCTCAACCAAGTCTACAAAGCAGGATGAATGTCTATTCAAAACATCAACAGTACAAACCTAATTCTCAGAGATTAGCAATGCCACCACGCTCCCCTCAACAAGTCTAATACCAATGAAGGGCCTTTGCTCCTGTACTATGTAGCTTGTTAATACATCTATGTCCCAGTCTGACTCTTAGGTTTGTGAGTCCCAAATAGATATCCACTGGACTTATTAAATCTCCTTTCTTGCTAATATTTCTTTTACCTCTAAACCTGCTCGATATATACCTGATCGCATGATAAGGATGAATGAATCCCTTATTAATAGTCAATACACCTTGTTTAAATATTCCCACTTAAAAGATATAATCCACCTCATTTAAATCACTAGTATAGTATAGCTGTGTGGTTAAACTCAATATCAATAGCCAGGAAAGTAATTTTGACTTTATCATGGTGATGGGATGTCAGTGTGGAATTGTGTTCTATAGTTTCTAACAGCTGATAGTTTTTGGAATTAGTATACCAACTCTTTCTTCTAACACTTATCTGGTAGACTCAAATCTTCAAACTTTAAGTTAACACTGGCTGTGTTCAATATTTGTACCACATATAAATATGGACAGTTAATATTTATAATGACATTATTTTCAAAAACAGCACAGACTGAAAATGCGTCCAAATTTCAAGCTAACAATTGTTGTTAGTTGCTGTAGAGTTGAGCACGACTCATGGCGACCTTATGAACAAAAGATCTGAACTCTGTTCTGTCCTGCACCATGCTCACACTTCTGGACACACAAGAGCCCATTGCAGCAATCACCATGTCCATACACCCGATTGAGTGTCTTCCTGTCCTTTGCTGACCCTCCACCCTTCCCAACATAATATCCGTCTCCAAGGAAAGTGAGGCAAAGCCTCATCATTTTGCCTACTAAGAGCACTCCAGCTGCACCATCTCCAAGTCATATCTGCGCATACTCTTAGCAGTCCAAGGGATGTTCATTGTTCTTCTCCAGCACCACAGCTCAAAAGTGTCAATTCTTTTTTTCCATCATCCTTATTCATTGTCCAGGTCTCGAATACATAGCTAGTAATCAAAAAGACTATGGCCTGAATCAAATGCACCTTAGTCCTCAAACTGATATCACTACCCCTCAGTGATTTGGAAAGGTCTCTAACAGCTGATTTTCCTATTGCTATGTGTTCCCTTATTTCCTGACTGCTCATACCAAGGGTGTTAATTATGGACCCAAGCAAGATGAAGCTGTTGACAGTTTCAATCTGCTCCCCATCCATCCTGACTCTGTCTATTGGTCCTATAGTAACAATCTTTCTTTTCCTGATATTGAGATGTAATTCATACTGAAGGCTGCATTCCTTGATCTTCTGCAACTAGTGCTTCAAGTCCTCCTCACTTTCAGCAAGTCAGGTTGTGTCATCTATATAACAAAGGTTATTGATGAGTCTCCTTACAATCTTGATGTCATATTCCTCTTCATAGAGTCCAGCTACTCAAATAATTTGCTCAGCATATAGATTGAACAGGTATGGAGAGACTCTGACACATTCCCTTCTCAATTCCAAACCATAAAGAAAATATGAGTCTCTCAATTCAAAGACAAATGGCTTTATTATTCTAAAAACAGTAGCCAGGGCTTCATGACTGCACCAGTGACCCCATGCCCTTCAAGGATCCGAATGTGTGCATCTGCATTGAACATTGAACATTGCAGGAGAGAAATTGAGTTTTGCAGATTTATTGGTTTACAGCAATGTGGAACAAGTTCTCATTTTGTCCAGAGATAGTGCTACTTTATCTCTTAAAGTTAATAATAAAAAATAATGCTGAAAAATGACTCAGCAAGAACATGAAAGGATGTTCAAGGGCTAGACTATCTATCTCTCCAATGAGTCATTGTTTAATATTGAGATAGAAGTTGTGGGTTTCTAAATATTTTTAATGATTTGTATTTCTTTTTAAAAACTTTCCAAGGATATAGAAGTGGATAATGCACGCATTGTCTTAAAAGCAAGGCAAAGAGGAATCTATTGCCCATCTAATTGCATTTCTTTCCGTTTTTTGTACTGTCCATTATGCTGGGCAGGCTCAGCTTGTTTTGTTTTTCAGTTATATCTTACTTCATTCTCACTCATCCTGTAGATTAAACGTCCACTTTGTATCGCTAAAATTTATGGGACAAATTTATTTTAATAATCTCAAAATGGAGATTTTACTCATTTTGATTATTTAAGAATAGGTTCATTTTTAATAAGTCATATATATTACAATAGTCTTTTTAATCAATGGCATATAACAACAAGGCTATTATATCAATATCAAAGAATCATTAACTTTGTACATTATATCTAAAGTTTTATGGCCTTAAAATTATATATTCAGCTTTTCTGTTAGATATTAATGTGTCAAAATCTTATAGTATTATCTTGAAATAATTTTATTTTCCATTTTTTTTTACCATAAAAGATATAAACACTATTATTTATGATAATCAGGCTGAACCAACTCATAGCTGACCCTCCAGCAGATTTTCAGAGGTGGTTAATAACTTGGTAGGCGATTGCTTATACTACTCCCAAAGAAGAGCTGCTGGATTTGAACCATGTGTCTTCAGGATTGCGGCACATCATCTTACCACTAGGCCACCAGAATTTTTAAGAGATGATCTCAATCATTAGGGAAGAATACCACCCATCTTCTTTGAATTGTGTATCTTTCGGTTAACAGCCCAATATGTTACACACTAACCCACCAGAGCTTCTAAATAATGAAAAAAGCTTTATTTGTAGTTTTCTACATTGTATAAGTTTTTAGTTGATTGCATAGGCTTTCTTGTTAGCTACTATGGAGATAGGTCATTTGTGATGACTCCATGTTCAAGAAAATTCATGCCTTATTATGATAGATTACAGATCAGACCATTGCGAATTATAATAATATTGGGTGATATTTGGAAACTCCATTTAAACCTCTTTTTAGAAAAACTTGGACAGTTTGGCATGAAGTGCATCAGCTAGGGATTAAACCAGTGTCTTCTGGTTTGAAGGGTAGAATTCTTACACTGAACCATTACTACCCTATTTTGTGTTTACCTCTACAGAAATATGACAAAATAAAATGAACTAATGAACCAGCAGCCAGGAAATTAAAAGACTTATTGCGATGGGAAAGTCTGCTGTTAGGAACTTTCCAAAGTACTGAAGAGCAATGGTGTATCTCTGGAGACTAAGGTGCGTCTAGTACAGGCCATGGTCTTTGCAATCACTTGTTATGCATCAGAGACAATGACCAAGGAGGACAGAAGGAGAATTGATGCTTTTGAGCTGTGTTGCTGGAGAAGAGTATTGAGGGTACCATGGACTGCTAGGAAAACAAACATCCATTCTGGAAAGGGTCAAACCGGGTGGCTCCTTGGAGGCAAGGATTCTGGGGCTTTGTCTGACATACTTTGGGCCTGTTGTAAGGAGGGACTGGTCCTTGGAGAGGGACTTCATGCTTGGCAGGTTGGAGGAACAGTCCAGGAGGGGATGGCCTTCTATGAGGTAGACTGATTCAGTAACTGGGGTAATTGGAATGGGTGTATCAGAGACAGTGCGATTGACATAGGACAGAGTAGAGTTTAGGGCTGTTGTACATAGGGTCTCTAGGAGTCTCAAGCAACTCAATGGCACATAACATCAACAATGCTAAGAACACATTTTCTTTTGAAAAGTAAGGGGATAATTGTTTAATACCTATACAGATTCTAACAAGAGTAATAAGAATAATGCTATTTTAAAGCTGAAGAAGCTGTTAATGGAATATATGCAAGGGTTTATTAAAAATATAGAAATTTACCCCATTGCCAAGAAATGGATTTCATTTCATAACAACCTTCTGTCAGGTTTTCCATGACTGTAATTCTTTATAGGAGGAGACTTCCCATTTTCCACCCAGAGAATAGTAATATATTAAAACTACTGAACCTTGGTTAGCAGCCTGACACATCAAACACTATACCACCAGGGATCTCTAAGGATTTATCAGTGCTCTTTAAATCGTTAATTACTAGAAGAAAGGAGAAACATGTGCTTTAGAGTATTTAGTTCCTCAGGAGATGAGAGAATTCAAGATATAGTTATGAAACTGTTGTTCCTTGTCAATCATATTTTATAAAAATCTTCAAAGTTCCACAAGCATCAGCATGTCCACTAAACCAAAAGTATTTAAGCAGATCCTTAAGTAATCTTGCCTTTACAGGTAATACTTGAGAGTCATAATGACTTTTAAGGGGAATGAATTATTCCACTGATACACTAATCCTCTTGGATATTTCAATGAATAAGCATAAGTTATTATTGTAACTATGGTATTCTGTCTAAACATGAATGTGAATATTATACAATTAGTGAAGACAAATTGTAGGTTTTAAAATTGATTTATTGTACATTTGGGAGAGGATTGGGAGCACATTAATGAGGTAATGGCTCCCTCAAATAAAGGCTCCCCTACGAACTGATCTGAGTAATTAAAAATACTAATTTTCATACATGTAGATGACTTTTAAAATGTGTGAATGAAAATAAGGTTTTATTATTATTGTTATTTTACTGCTGGTATCATTAATTTGCCTAGTAATCAAACTTTTTTGGCAAATGGCCAAATAGTAAGTAATAGTAAGTATCTAATTTTTTTATTTTTTTAACATTTATTTTATTGTCAAGATTTATAACAACAAATTAAATATTTAAAATCAAAGGCCAACTCTTAGGTCTTACTTATTCCATTAATTTGTATTACTTATGCTTCCCTCAATATCTTTAATCAAGAAACAAGTCAAGCCTATGAAAGTACCTGTTAACAACCAATACATGAAATTTTGTTCTATGATCCATGTATTTGTATCTTAAACACTCTACTGGTACACCAAAAGGATTATTTTTTCATAAAGATGTTTTTTGTTTTAAAATTCAGATAGCTATATATCAAACTAATTAAGAGAGTCAATATAAAAGATAATATTGGTCTAATTCAGGAGTGTTCACCTAGAATCTTGATTGGCCAAAATATAAAACCTAACAGCCCTGATTCCACAAATACATTAGATTTAATATGAACATTTCCTTTTTAGAAATATTT
>NW_006399808.1:12581872-12585158 GCF_000299155.1 Elephantulus edwardii | reverse complement strand
ACTGCCAGGAAAACAAACAGATCCATCTTGGAGAGGATTAAACCAAGCTGCTCCTTGGAGGCAAGGATTCTGGGGCTTCGTCTGACATATTTTGGGCATGTTGCCTGGAGGCACGGGTCCTTGGAGAGGGACATCATGCTTGGGAGGGTGGAGGGACGGCGAGGAGGGGTAGACCCTCTATGAGATGGATTGATTCGGTGACAGGTAATTGGGATGGGTGTGAAGGAGGCAGTGTGGTTGGCACAGGATAGAGCAGGGTTTAGGGCTGTTGTGCATAGGATCGCTATGAGTCGCAAATGACTCGACGGCACATAACAACAACAACAACAACTTATTTTAAAATATAGAAGTGTAGTAACTAAGATTATTTTAAAATGGAATAACAAATAAAACTATACGAAAGCTATATATGTGTTTATTGTTCTCATATAATAAGACATCTGCATTGTAAGCCTTGCAGGGACATTGTAATCACCTATTGAAATTCAGGCTCTTTCTAATCCTTTTAATAGTACAAAATGACTAAATTATTTCTAAACATCACTAATCTTTAGAAACAGCAGTGAGCCATAGTCAATTGTCTGACACCTAACAGTAACAACAATAAATATATGTTGCTGGTGTTGTTGCTATGTGCCATCAATTTAATTAAGACTCCACTTGATCATGCTAATGCGAAACCTATACCTGGACCAGGAGGCAGTCATCAGAACAGAGCAAGGGAAAACTGCATGGTTCAAATTTGGGAAGGGTGTATGTCAGGGATGTGTCCTGCCTCCATAATTAAACCTATATGCAGAACAGATTATCCGGGAGGCTGGGCTCTATGAGGAGAAATGTGAGGTCAAGATTGGTGGATGATTTATCAACAAACTGTGTTATGCAGATTACACAACCCTGCTTGCTGAAAATGAAGAGGACCTGAAGCACCTGCTGCAGAGAGTCAAGGACCGTAGCCTCCAATATGGATTTGAGGCTCAATGTCAAGAAGACAAAGATTCTCACCACTGGACCAATTGGCAGCGTAAGGATGGATGACGAAAAGATTGAGATTGTTCACAGCTTTAGTTTGCTTGGCTCCACAGTCAACACTCTTGGCACCAGTAGCCAGGAAATTAAAAGGTGCATTGCCATGGGAAAATCTGCTGTTAGGGACCTCTCCAAAGTACTGAAGAGCAATGGTGTCTCTCTGGAGACTAAGGTGCATCTGATACAGGCCATGGTCTTTGCAATCACTTGTTATGCATCAGAGAGTTGGACAATGACTAGGGAGGATAGAAGGAGAATTGATGCCTTTGAGCTGTGGTGCTGGAGAAGAGTATTGAGAATACCATGGACTGCTAGGAAAACAAACATATTTGTCCTAGAAAGGGTTAAACAGGGTGAATCCTTGGAGGCAAGGATTCTGAGGCTCCGTCTAACATACTTTGGACATTTTGTGAGGAGAGACAGGTCCTTGGAGAAGGACATCATGCTTGGGAGGGTGGAGGGACAGCGCCTGAGGGGAAGGCCCTCTCTGAGGTGGATTGATTTAGTGACTGGGATAATCAGGATGGGAGTGTCAGAGACAGTGCGATTGGCACTGGACAGAGCAGAGTTTAGGGCTGTTGTACATAGTGTCGCTATGAGTCTCAAGCGACTTGACCGCACATAACAACAATAACAACATAGCTAAAGAGGAGGTGATTTCTTCCAACTATTGCAGTCAGAAATTGATTGTTTGTGCAACCAAGATTCATTAATAATAATGATTGATGACTGTAATGCAGAACTTGGGGTCCAGGAAGAAGGATCAGTCCTCAGAGAACATGGACTTGGTGACAGAAACAACGCTGGGCATAGAATGATAGAATTCTACATAATGAATTATTTCTTCTTAGCAAATACCTTTTATAGGAAACATAAACACAGACTATACACATAAATTTCACCTGATGGGATGCACAGGAATCAGACTGATTACATCTAATGAAGAAATTGTTGGAGAAGTTCAGTATCAGCAGTGAAAATTAGGGCAGATGCTGATTGCAGAACAGATCATCAACTACTAATATGCAAGTTTAAATTAAAGCTAAAGAAGGTCAAATAAAATCCACAGGAATGAAATTTGACCTTGAGTCTATCCCACATGAATTTACAAATCAACTCAGAAACATGTTTGAGGCCTTGAACACTAATGAACAAAGACCTGATGAGCTGTAGCAGGATATCAAGAATATCATCCACAAAGAATGTAAAAAGTTATTACAAAAATATAAAAATGGATATCAGAAGACTCTGAATATTACGCTAGAATTCCAAGAAGCTAAAGCAAGGGGAAGAAATCAAGAAGTTAAGGAGCTGAATAACAGCTTATAAAGGGCATCATGGGAGGACTAAGCAAAGTATTATAATGAAATGTACAAAGAACTGGAGTCAGGAAATCAATAGGGCAATACTCGCTTTACATTTCTTAAACTGAAGGAATTAAAGAAAAAAAGCCTCAAGTCACAATACTTAAGGATGCTATCTAGGTAGACTATTGAATGATCCAGGAAGTGTTAAAAGAAGATGGAAGGAGTACACAGAGACACTGTATCAAAAAAGAATTGTAAGACAAATGAATTTCAAGAAACAACACATGAATTTCAAGAGACAATCCATGATCAAAAGGCAGTGGTGATGAAGAAAGAAGTTCAAGCTGCTCTGATGGACTTGGTAAAATTAAAAAATAAAGCCCCAGGAATTGATGGAACACCAATTGACATATTTCAACAAACAGATGCTGCCCTGGGCCAGATTGTGCCAAGAAATCTGGAGGACAACTACTTGAACAACTGACTAGAAGAGATCCATATTTATTTCCATTCCAAAAAAAAAAAGATGCCCCAACAGAGTGTAGAAATTATCATCAAGTATCATTTATATCACACAAAAACAAGATCCTGCTGAAGATTATAAATAAATGAATGGAATAGTACATTAAAAGAGAACTACCAGAAATACAAGCTGGGTTTAAAAGAGACGATTTGATGCTAGAAACCTTATTGCTAATGTCAGATGGATATTGGCAGAAAACAGAGTACCAGAGGGATATCTATCTGAGTTTCATTTACTATGCAAAGGCATTTGACTGTGTTGATCACAACAAATTGTAGCTAACTTTGAGGAGAATGCAAATCCCAGAATACTTGATTTTGCTTCTGTAAAACCTATACTTGGACCAGGAAGCAGTCCTTAGAACAGAGCAGGGAAACATTATGTGGTTCAAAATCAAGAAAGGAGTGCATTAGAGATGTATCCTTTT
>NW_006399808.1:12578280-12580979 GCF_000299155.1 Elephantulus edwardii | reverse complement strand
CAATAAACATGGGTGTGCATATATCTGCTTGGATATCAGCTATGGTCTCTTCAGGGTATATTCCCAGTAGTGGAATTGCTGGGTCAAATGGTATCTCTATTTGCAACTTTTTTTTTTTTTTTTATTTGCAACTTTTTGAGAAAGCATCATATTGCTTTCCACAGGGGTTGCACCATTTTACACTCCCACCAACAGTGAATCAGGGTTCCAGTTTCTCCACAACCTCCTGTCTCCATGCCTTTTTATATGCAGAACAGATCATTCCGGAGGCTTGACTTTATGAGGAAGAATATGGCATCAGGATTGGAGTAAGACTCATCAACAATCTACTTTATGCTGATGACACAGCCTTGCTTGCTGAAACTGAGGACGACCCGGAACATTTGAGGCAGAAGGTCAAAGACAGTAGTCTTCAATATGGATTGAAGCTCAACATCAAGAAGACTAATATTCTCCCTACTGAGCCAATTGACAGCACCATGATGGATGGCAAAGATATTGAGGTTGTTAACAGGTACAACTTGCTCAACTTCACAATCAACACTCTTAGCACCAGCAGTCAGGAAATCCAAAGATGAGTTGCATTTGGTAAATCTGCTTTCAGGGACCTTTCCAGAGTACTGAGAAGCTAGGATATCAGTCTAGAGACTAAGGTGCACCTGAACCAGTCCATGGTCTTTGCAATTACTTGCTATACAACAGAGAGCTGGATACTGACTAAGAATGGTAAGACTAACAATTAATGCCTTTTATTTCTGGTGCTGGAGAAGAGTCTTCAACATACCATGCACTGCAAAGGAAAAAAAAAAGCAGGACTATCTTGAAGAGGGTGAAACCAATTTTCTCCTTGAAGGCTAGGAATTTTTTTAGTTACATTTTTAATTTTAAAAATATATTACACAAGTATAGTAACCAAAACTTGTATGATAGACACAGAGATCAATGGAATAGAATTAAAAGCCCAAAAACATATCCACACTTCTAGGATTTTGATGCTCTGTCTTACATACTTTGGGAATATGGCCAGGAGGGACCAATCCTTGGAAAAGGATATCATGCTTGGAAGGGTGAATGGACAATACAGGAGAGGAAGAGCTCATATGAGATGGGTTGATATAGTGACTAGGGCAGTGGGGGTAGGTGTGTTGGATCTAGTGAGACTGGCTCAGGACAGGGCAGGCTTTAGAGCTATTGTACACAAAGGATCATTATGAGTTGCAGTCAACTTGGTGGCACATAACAGCAACAGTACTGTTTGACTGAAAGTTGATCAGCAAGGATAAAATTGAAAAGTTTTAAAGGAATTTATTCTTGTGGACTCTGAAAGTCTATATCAGACAATGACATTTTAGATATTTTCATTATCTTGAATTTTTTTTCCTACCTTTGTTTTCTCCTACTCAGTGCAAGATCATCTATTGTGATTCTATGATTGGTGAGGTGTTTTTAGGAGTTAGCATCACTCAGTTTTTCTAATCTCTAGGTAGCAGAAGCTGTAGTTCCTGTGATCTGTAAATCTTTTGAAGTATTTCTTTCTTTGAGTCTTTGATATTCTTTACTTTTCTTTTGTCTAGATAAGGAAAGATAGATGTTGTTGTTAGGTGTGGTCAAATCCAATACGACTCATAGCGACTCCAGGAATAGTGCGCCTGAACCCCGACCTATCCTGTACCATCCTCATTGTTTCTGAAACACTAGAACCCATCACTGAAGTCACCATGTCAATCAATTTCACTAGGGGTCTTTCACGCCTGTGCCAACTCTCCCATCTTTCCAAATATGATGTCCTTTTCAGAAGAATAGCTTTGCCTAGCTACGTGTCCTAAGTATGAAAGACAAAACCTTGTCATTTTGCTTCCAAGGAGCACTCTTGCTACATTTTTTATAAGATGTATCTATACTTTTGTCGGTTTATGGGATATTCAGCATTCTTCTCCAACATCACAATTCAAAGGCATCACTTCTTCTGTCATTGTTAATCATTGTTCCACTGTCTAATGCATAACAGATGATAGAGAAGACCATGGACTGGATCAGAGCACGTTAGTCTTCAAACCTACATCATTGCTCCTCAGTAGTGATTCTGGAGAGATCCTAGACAGCAGACTTGCCCAGTGCAGTATATCTCCTGATTTCCTGGCTGCTGGTTCCCAGCATGCTGATTGTTGATTGAAGCAAGATGAAATCATTGGCAACTTCAATCCCTTCTCCATTATACTGTTGATTGTTGGTCCTGTGTAAAGGACCTTCAACTTTTTTATGTCCAGATTCAATTCATAAGGAAGGCAATAGCCCTTGATCTTCTGAAGCAAGTGTTTTGTATCCTCTTTGTGTTTAGCAAGCAAAGTTGTGTTATCTGCATAATTCAGGTTGTTGATGAGTCTTCCTTCAATACTGATGTCATATTTTTTCGCCACAGAGTCTGGCTTTGCGAGTTATTTCATCAGAATACAGATTGAAAAGGTCTGAGAATATGGCTACCACCCTGATGCACACCCTACCTGATTTCAGACTATGCAGTGTTCCTTTGCTATATTTGAACAGTATCTTCTTGGTCTAGGTATAGGTTTTGCATGAAAATTAAGTGCTGTGGGATTAAGTGCTGTGGGATTCCAATTCTTCTCAATATTATGCGAAACTTATACTTGGACCAGGAGGAAGTCGTCAAAACAGAGCAAGGGAACACTGCATGGTTCAAA
>NW_006399808.1:12528050-12570990 GCF_000299155.1 Elephantulus edwardii | reverse complement strand
TGGCTTTGACAAGCACTGTGGCATTTGGACAAGAACAAACTGGGAGGAGGGCAGAGAGAATAGTGTAACAATGAATGAATGGAAACCCAAAATCTCTGTAAATGTTTATGAAAATTAATAAAATATAATTATAGAAAAAAAACCTCTACATTTAAACGACTCATTAGAGAAGAGTCTCTCATAATTTAAGCCAGTTTTTGGTTTGCTTTTTAAAAAATATAATTCATGTCTGGTCTTGGAATGCATCCGTTAAACTGGTCTGTTATGATTAGAAACATGTATAGCCAACAAAAAACAATAAAAGATCAACAGTTGAATGCTATAGGGTCAATTAATTGATATAACACTTAACACTATATAACGTTTATGATTGGATATGATGTGAAACACTTCATCTAGGAGCGGCTTCTAAAGCAGATTCTTGAGTTTCCATAAAAACAATTATCTTCTGTATCAAAAGGAGCTTTTTCAATAATAAGACCAGAATCTTCTATTTTCAAGTTCAATGGTTTCTCCTGTTCATGTCTGAGATCTGAATTATCATTCATTTCACTATCCTACTCCTTCAAATCTAAAGGTTTATCTGGTACTAGAACTATATCTTCTTCATCTTGTAGGAAGCTACAAATCAGGTTGGGTCTATTGGATTTATCATTATCGCTGATTTGCAGCATTTCAACATCACCTATGTTTTCTTCTCCTTCTTTTCTGCTAGAAGAGTTCTTGTCATGCTGAGTTTCTTCATTGTTTGACATTTGCACTTTAACACTGACTTATTATTGCCTTCTGCAACACATTCTTCCACATCTTCTTCAAATATAACATAGGTTCCAAGAGCATCTTCATATTCCCCAACAAGTACAAAGCTGTCCACTTGCCTAACAGGCTTCTCAGTGTCAATTCCCAAAACCTTGCATTTATTTTCACATTTTTGAGAGAAAATTTGAATCAGGAATCCCTGACAATTCCACCAGAACCAACTGCTCCTGTTCCTCATCCCATTCTTCATGTGTGGATTCCTCGGCCTCCATCATAATTTCCACTAAAATAATTTTAACATTTTTCTTTAAATTGTGTCTTGTACTGTACACAGACTTTATGTGTACATTGCTTCATAACTTAATTTAAGACAGTTTGTTAAAAGCCATACTAGTATTTGAATTAATTTTGTAGTTAACAGTCTTGATTTTATTTAAAGTATAAATCAATACTTTTATTTTTAATTCATTTTCTATTTTGTAATCCTGATCTTAATGCATATTATAAACCTCTACTTTTTAGTTCAGTATTTAGTTTGCAATCTTAATTTCATTCATATTGTAAATTGGACTATTAATTGAGTTTTTCATTAAGCAAACATGGATTGGTTTCAATCTAATAATTAATTGCTAAATTAGTTGCTTCAGTACAATTCGGAGAGGGGGGATAAATAGACTTGGCTGCTACCATACTTACTCTACTAGTTAGAGTTTCTAGATGTTATCAAGGAGTACCAGCATACAGAAATCTGATGTGGTTCACTGAAATCCAGTAGCCCACCTGGGGCCATGGTGTTTTTTGTAGCACACTTGAAACCACTCCAACTCTCACACATGACCTGGCAATAATTTGAAATGAGTATCCTTGAGTTTTGTTTTAAGTTTGTTTATCAAATTGATGCCTGGCATCTGTGTATATCAAGTTTTACATGACCTTCTGAAAATAAAGAAAAAAAAACCCAAACAAACCAGTAATTGTAATATATGTTTCTAAAACCATTTACCTAACAGCAGGAGCTCCTGCCATTCATTTACAGATATTCTTAGGTCAAATAGATAGTCTATTTTCTAAAATACCCAAAACTAGTATTCTATTCTTTTTGAGTTTTAAAGGAGAGATGTCACAATCTTGTAGCTAATCAATTAAGTGATAAAGTTTAGAAGGCAAATTTAGATAGAAAATAATTTGAACCTCTCTTGAATAATGTTAAATTCTCCTGCTGTTGCTCTTATCACAGCTTCAGTTTGCTCGGCTCCACAGTCAACACTCTTGGTATCAGCAGTCAGGAAATCAAAAAGCGTATCGCGATGGGAAAGTCTGCTGTTAGGGACCTCTCTAAAGTACGCAGGAGCAAGTACTCTGGAGACTAAGGTGTGCCTGATACAGGCCATGGTCTTTGCAATCACTTGTTATGCATCAGAGAGTTGGACAATGACTAGGGAGGACAGAAGGAGTATTGATGCCTTTGAGTTGTGGTGCTGGAGAAGAGTATTGAATGTACCATGGACTGCTAGGAAAACAAACAGATTCATCTTGGAGAGGGTTAAACCAAGCTGCTCCTTGGAGGCAAGGATTCTGGGGCTTCGTCTGACATACTTTGGACATGTTGCCAGGAGGGACGGGTCCTTGGACATCATGCTTGGGAGGGTTGAGGGACAGCGCAGGAGGGGAAGACCCTCTATGAGATGGATTGATTCGGTGACTGGGGTAATCGGGATGGGTGTGTCAGAGGCAGTGCGGTTGGCGCAGGATAGAGCAGAGTTTACAGCTGCTGTGCATAGGGTCGCTATGAGTCGCAAAGGACTCGATGGCACATAACAACAACAACAACTATTGATAGTGACCCAATCAGCAACAGCTCTGAAACTTGCCCTATCCTGCACCATCATCACATCCTATCATGGTCTTCCTCTTTCTCTGAACCTCCACTTTTCCAGCATTATATTATTTTTCCAGGGCTCTTTCTAACAACGTACTCAAAGCATGTGAGATGGAGAGCCACTATCCTTGACTTCAAGGCACACCCTGGTTGAACTTTCTTCAAGACAGACTTATTTGCTCTTTTGGCAGTCTATGGAATATTTAGTACTCTTCTCCAACATTAAAACTCAAAGTCATAGATTCTTCTTCTGTCACCTTTATTCACTGTGAAACATTCAGTTACATAGGGAGTAATGAAAAAGACAATAGCTTGATCAGTACAACTTAGACGTCAAAGTAGCATCATTGATCTTCAACATTTTGGAGATAACCACTTATTTTTTAATCTTTAACCTTTTTTGTTTTTATAAAAATTTTTATTTTAATTGTTATTTTAAGGAAAGGTTACAGAAAACTTAAATTTTCATTCATTCATTTTTGTACATTTTACCCTCACTCTCTCTTCTTCCTCCCCCAGATCACTTAAAAAAAAATCAGTTCACTGTTGCATCCCCTTACTCAACCCTCTTTGCAAAATATCTCTTATTCTGGGCTGTTTTTGTACATATAATGTCTAATCATACATTCCTTTTAAGTTCTTTCTTCCATTTGTTTCAGTCTAGAAACTAGCTCTTAAATACCCCTCAAACCTCAAGTCAGTTCTGTTTTAAGAGTGGTGTTATGCAGTATTTGTCCTTTTGTGACTGAGATATTTCATTCACATAATGTCCCCCAGAGTCACCTATGTGGTGTAATATTTTATGAGTTCTTTATATTTCAGTGCTGTGTAGTATTCCATTGTGTGAGCATACCATAGTTTTTCTATCCATTCATTTATTGGTGGGCACTTGGATTGCTTCCATTTCTTTGCTATTGTGAATAGTGCAGCAATAAACATGGATGTGCATGCACGTATCTGTTTGGATGGCAGCTCTGATTTTTTTAGGGTGTAATCCTAGGAGTGGAATTGCTGTGTCAAATGGTCTTTCGATTTAGAACTTTTTGAGAAAGTGCCATACTCCCTGCCATAGTGGTTGTACCATTTTATACTCCCATCTACCATGAATAAGGGTTGTGATCTATCCACAACCATGTCAGCATTTGTTGGTTGCTCCTCTGTTAAACTTTGCTGTTGTTATGGGGTGAGATGATGGCTCATAGTTGTATTTCTATGCATCTCTCAGAGAACTGGGGACTTAATATGTTTTCCTAGTGCAATATGTCTTTAATTTCTTGATTGCTGTTACCATGAGTGTTTATTGTGGATCTTAATAAAATGGAATCTTTGACAATTTAAATCTTTTTCCTATCTATCATGATGTTGCCTATTACCCAATACTGAGGATATTTGTTTTCTTGATGTTGATATGTTATCTGTACTGAGAACTGCAGTCTTTGATCTTTTGCAGCTAATGTTTCAAGTCCACTCGCAACAAGCAAGGTTGTGTCACTTGTATATTATTTTCTGCTTTATTTGGTAAAAACTAGAATTTGATTTTAAAAGATGTTTGACTCCTAGAAACATTCCTAGAAATGTTTTATACTATTTATTCAAAAGTAATTCATAAAGTTCAGGCAGTACTAAAGGCATTGGCCAAAAGTAAGATCCGAGGACTCAATGGAATACTAACTGACATGTTTGAACTAACATGGGCAGCCCTGGGTGTGATCTCCTGTTTATGCCAGAAAATTTAGAAGACAGCTACTTGGCTGACTGACTGGAAGAGATCAATATTTGTCCCCATTCTCAAGAAGGGTGATCCCACAGAATGTGAAAATTATCAAACAATATCATTAATATCACATGCAACAGAAAAACTATATCATCTCACTTCAGTAACAATAGAAAAATTCAACAGAGAATAAACAACAAATGCTGGTGAGGTTGTGGAGAAACTGGAACCCTTATTGGTGGCAGTGTACAATGTTGCAATCACTATGAAAGGCAGTGTGGTGCTTTCTGAAAATGTTAGAAACAGAAATACCGTTTGACTCAGCAATTCCACTACTGGGAATATACCCTAAAGAAACCAGAACTGACACTCAAGACAATATTTGCATATCTATGTTTATTGCTATATTGTTCACAACAGCAAAGAGATGGAAACAACCCAACTGGCCATCAACAAATGAATGGATAGAGAAGCTGTGGTATATCCACACAATGGAATATTACATAGCACTGAAAAAAAGGAACCAGGGTTATGATTACTCATGTCAAATGGATCCTGGCTGAAAGTAAAACGTACCAGAAGAAAGTCTATTTATGCTCTGTTGACTGTGCAAATTATGATAATCAAATTGAGAATAATGGGAATCCCAGAGCACTCAATTATGCTCATGTGAAATCTAAACCTAGACAAGGGGGCTATTGTATGAACAAAGAAACACTACATGGTTTAAAATTAAGATAGGAGTGTGTCAAGGTTGTACTCTCCCTCCATACCTATTCAATATGTATGTTGAGCAAATTATTTGAGAAGCTGAACAATGTTAAAAAAAGGGGGAATCAAGGTGAGAAGACGACTCATTAATAACATGCATTATTCAGGTGACATAACCTTGCTTACTAAATTGAGGAGTACTTGAAGAACTTGTTGCAGAGATCAAAGATTGTATGGATTGCATCTTCTATATGGATTGCATCTCAGCATCCAGAACACAAAAATTCTTACCACTGGACTCAAGCTACATCATGAAGGATTGAAAAGTGATTGAAGTTATCCAGAACTTCATGTTACTTGGATCCACAATTAACATCCTTGGTACCAGCAGTCAGGAAATTAAGAGATGCATTGCACTGGAACTTCTCAAAATTATTGAGAATTAAATTGATGATGTCAGTTTGAGAACTAAGGTGCATCTGATTGAGGCCATCCATGGTCTTTCCAATCACTTGCTATGCATCTGAGAGCTGAACAATGAATAAAGATTACAGAAGAATTGATCCCTTTGAGTTGCAGGGTTGGAGAAGAATATTAAATATGGACCTCAAAAAGAACAAACAAAAGTGCAGCCAGAGTGCTCTTTGGAGACAAAGATGATAAAATTTGCATCACATACTTCAAGTATATTGCTAAGATGGGCTATTTCTTACAGTGGGACATGTTGTTTGGAAAGGTAAGGCTGGTGAAGGAGACGAAGACACTCAGCCACTGACTGCTGCAATGGGCTCTAGCGTGTCAGAAAGTGTGAGGATAGCATAAGAGAACAGGATTTAGTTCTGTTGTTCATAGAGTAACTATGGGCTGTGCTCTACTCAATAGCAACTAACAACAACATGTAAGATACCATCTTTGTTATCTCCAAGAAACATTCCAATTTCACTTTTTCCAAGACATGTTGTTGTTGTTGTTGTTGTTGTTGTTGTTGTTAAGTGTTGTCAAGTCGTAGACGACTCATAGCGACATTATGAATGAAAGACCTGAACACTTGTATAACTTTCACAATTTCTCTAAGTTCATAGAGTTTCCAGAGGCAAGCTATTTCAGAAGTGGATACCACTCCTGCTTCCAAGCTTGTTTTAATCTGGGAGCTCCAGCAAACACTGTCCACCATGGGTAACCATTATAACTTTTGACACATCAGTGTCAATGTTTAGCATGACTGCAACCATGAGTTACCTCTGTACAGCAAATGGACAGACCAGTGATAGACCAATTAGAAAAATGTCTGAACAAAAACAATTAAAAGCAGGCCTAAGGATACATGTTTGGATTTGGGTTTTTGTTTTTTGTTTGTTTTTTGGGGGGGTGGTTGTTTTTTGGCTTCTTCTTGTTGTTTTTTTTTTCCAATCCATGGGATAGTCAGCATTCTTTTCCAACACCGCAATCCAAAGACATCAGTTCTTCTCCCATCATCTTTATTCATGACCCAGCTCTCATATGTGTAGCAGATAATTATAAAGATTATGTCTTCAACCAGGCTTATTTTAATCTTTAAAATGACATAATTGCTGTTGAGGTGTCTGAAAGTAGACTTTCCAAAGGTTATGTTTTCAGATTTCCTGATCCTTGTTTCCAGAGGTGTTGATTGTAGGGCCAAGTAAAATGAAACCTTTGACAGTTCAAATCTTTCTCAATCTAACATGATGTTGATTTTTTGGCTAGTGGTGAGGATTTTTGGTTTTTTGATGTTGAGATGTGATCATATTAAATGCTACAGTCCTTGATCCACTGCATCAAGTGTCTCAAGTCCTCTTTGCTTTCAGCAAGCATGGTTGTGTCATCTATATAATACAATTTTTTGATGAGACTTCTTCCAATATCGATACCACACTTTTCTTAATAAAATCTAGCTTCTTCTATAATTTGCTCAAGATACACATTTCATAGGTGTGAAGAAAGGATACAGTCCAGACACACAGTCACACACCTAAGAAAGAGTAAGAAGAAGGACTGGGCATTTTCTTCTGAAATAACTGGTCTTTGAAAGTGGTTTATTGCCATTTCAGAGGGAACACTATTAAGCATAATTCCAAAGTTAGAGCTCTTAGAGTGGAAGCTACTAAAGCCCGAGAAGCAGTAGGAATCCCAGAACACCTGATTGTGCTTATGCAAAATTTATACTTGGACTAGGAGACAGTCATCAGAACAGAGCAAGGAAACACTGCATGGTTCAAAATTGGGAAGGATGTGGGCCAAGGACGTGCTCTATCTCCATATCTTTTCAATCTTTATGCGAAACAGATTACCTGGGAGGCTGGGCTCTATGAGAAGTGTAGCATCAGGATTGGAGATAGACTCATCAACAGTCTGTGTTATACAGATGACACAACCCTGCTTGCTGAAACTGAAGAGGAACTGAAGCTCTTGTTGCAGAATGTCAAGGACTGCAGCCTTCAATATGGATTGAAACTCCGTATCAAGAAAACAAAGATTCTCACCACTGGGCCGATTGGCAGCAACATAATGGATGATGAAGAGATTGAGATTGTTGACAGATTTGATTTGCTTGGCTCTATAATCAACACCCTTGGTACAAGCAACCAGGAAATTAAAAGATGAATTGCATTGGGAAAGTCTGCTGTCAGAGACCTCTCCAAAGTACTGAAGAGCAAAGATGTCACTCTAGAGACTAAGGTACATCTGATCCAAGCTATAGCCTTTGCAATTACTTGCTATGCATTAGAAATCTGGACAATGACTACGAATGATAGGCTGCATAGGGGAGTAGACTTGGGGAGGAGGGATTGTATAAAAATATAAAAGACTTTATATCATAATATCTATGTTGTTGTTGTTGTTATGTGCCATCGAGTCGTTTCCGACTCATAGCGACCCTATGCATAACAGCTCTAAACCCTGCTCTATCCTGCACCAACCGCACCGCCTCTAACACACCCATCCCGATTACCTCAGTCACCGAATCAATCCATCTCATAGAGGGTCTTCCCCTCCTGCGCTGTCCCTCCACCCTCCCAAGCATGATGTCCCTCTCCAAGGACCCGTCCCTCCTGGCAACGTGTCCAAAGTATGTCAGACGAAGCCCCAGAATCCTTGTCTCCAAGGAGCAGCTTGGTTTAATCCTCTCCAAGATGGATCTGTTTGTTTTCCTGGCAGTCCATGGTACATTCAGTACCCTTCTCCAGCACCACAGCTCAAAAGCATCCACTCTCCTTCTGTCCTCCCTAGTCATTGTCCAACTCTCTGATGCATAACAAGCGATTGCCAATACCATGACCTGTATCAGGCGCACCTTAGTCTCCAGAGAGACACTGTTGCTCCTGAGTACCTTTGAGAGGTCCCTAACGGCAGACTTTCCCATCGCGATACGCTTTTTGATTTCCTGACTGCTGGTACCAAGGGTGTTGACTGTGGAGCCAAGCAAACTGAAGCTCTGAACACTCTCAATCTCTTCATCATCCATCCTGACGCTGCCAATTGGTCCAGTGGTGAGAATCTTTGTCTTCTTGACGTTGAGCCTTAGTCCATACTGAAGGCTGCAGTCCTTGACCCTTCGCAGCAAGTGCATGAGGTCCTCCTCAGTTTATTCATATTATAATAGAAGTCATTCTCTCATATTTTAATGACTTTTACATTTTCATTTTAAACAGAAATAATTTCCTATATTAACTAGTACATTTATTAAAATAATGTTATTACTATATTTGGTAGATAACATTTTTTTCATGATAGAAAAGACACAACCAATTGCATTGAGTTGCAGAGCTAGAAGTTGCTAGGTAGTTGAATTAAAAGTATGAATTCTATGAAGCATGAATTTATAGTTCTTAATTTTTTAAAAAAATTATGTCTTGAGACTGTGATATCTAATTTTTAAGAATTGTTTAATTTTTGCATTAACTAATCCAAGCTAAAGATATTACAATTCCTTTTTAAAATCAAGAGCATTTAAAAATTGAGTTTCACACAATATATATATGCCAATCCCACTTATAATTATATCAAGCTAAGGGTTCTGCTTCCATCCATCCCAGTAAGTGTCCGCTATCTCAGAAATGTCAGCAAATTCACATATTTTCAGGTCCACTATATATTTTCTGTTTTATTTTCCATTTTTATTCATGGTGATTTTATGTACATATTACTTAAAGTGACTTACAGGAAGAAATTTGCTTATATCTATTAATATTTTAGTGTGGCCAAAATAGAGTAAATCTCTGGATTCTGTTTTTTCATGAAAGTTGTCTTTTTATGATTTCTAAAGCCACCATTCACTGTCAGTTTGTTGCATTATGATAACTTCTCTTTTACTGTGACACTGGCAATTGTGCCATCACTCTTATTTCTAATATAAGCAGAGTCACCCATGGTGGACACGATTCAGTAGAGCTTCCAAATTAAGACAAACTAAAAATTTATTATCTGCATTAGAAAACACTGACCAGCAAAAACCTTATGAAGAAAACTAGAAGTTTCAGATGTGTGTATGGGGGGAGTGTCTGGAGCAAAGGATTCAGACTCGGTAATTAGTACAAATAGGTGCAGCAAAGTGAGGTACATATCTGTCTTTATAGGGATCAGTTTTATACTGTGGCCGTTGTTGATTTGGACAGTAACTATGAACCTTGCCCTATCCTGAATCAGTCTCACTATTTCCAACAAACTTATCCTGATTATTCCAGATTGCTGTGTCAATCCATCTCATGCACGACCTTCCTCTCCTGCGCTGTCCCTCCACCCTTCCAAATATAATGCCCCTCTCTAGAGGTTGTTTCCTCCTGGACAAGTGCCCAAAGTATGTGAGATGGAGTTTCAAAATTCTTGCCTCCAAGGAGCAGCTCAGTTTCATGCTTTCTAGAATAAACCCATTTGTTCTCTTGTTAGACCATGATATGTTCAACATTCTTCTCCAGCATCACAACTCAAAAGCATTAATTCTTCTTTAGTCAACTCTAGTAATTGTCTAGTTCTCTGATGCATACAAAGTAATTGTGAAGAACATGGCCTGGTCAGGCATACTTTAATCTGCAGAGTGACATGACTGGTCTTTAGCACTTTGGAGATGTCTCTTAGACCACAGCCTTCCCCAGAACAATTTATCTTTTGCTTTCTTGGCTCCTGGTGCCAGGGTTGACTGTGGATCTAAGCAAACCAAAATTGTTAAACTTCAATCTTGTCTCCATTTCTCATGGTTCTACCAATTGGCCCAGTCGTGAGAATATTTGTTTGCTTGAAGTTGAGCTTCAATCCATATTGAATACTACAGACTGATCATCTCCAGCAAATGCTTCAGGTTCTCCTCAGTTTCTGTGAAGAAGGTTGTTTATCTGCATAATGCAGTTTGTTGATGAGTCATCCTCTGATCCTAATGCCACATTCTTTCTCAAGTATAGTCTTCCAAATTATCTGTTCTGCATACAGATTAAAAAGGCATGGAGACAGGACACATACATGACACACTCTTTTCCTGATTTTGAAACATGCAGAGTTTTCTTGCTCTGCGTTGAGGCTTCAGCCCTCTTCCATTTCTGCAAAGAAGTTTATGACACCTGTAAAACATAGGTTGTTGGTGAATTTTCTTTTTATTCTGACACAATATTCTTCCACATAGAGTCCAGCCTCCATAATATTCTGTTTCTCACATAGATTAAAAATGTAGAGAAAGCACATTCCTGACACACTTTTTTTTAAAATTCTGAACCGTACAATGTTTCCTTGCTCTGTTCTGAAGACTGCTTCCTGGTCCAACTATGTATTTTGCATGAACACAGTCAGGTGTTCTGGGATTCCCACCCTTCTCAAGGTTAGTCACAATTTGTTGTGATCCACAGAATTAAATGCCTTTGCATAGTCAACGAAACACAGATAGACATTCTTCTGGTACTCTCTGCTTTCAACCAAAATCCATCTGACCTTGGCTATGATGTCTTTAGCAACACAGCCTCTTTTAAACCTAGCTTGCACTCTAATAGTTCTCATTCAATGTATTGTTTCAGTTGCTTTTCAATAATCTTCAGCCTGATTTTGCTTGAGTGTGATAATAATGGTCTTATTCAGTATTTATCCTTATATGGGTGAGTTATTTCAGCGAATATAATACTTTCTTTGCTCTCACATGTTGTATAGTATTTTATGAAACTGTTATTCCTTAGCGCTACATAGAATTCCATTGTGTAGATATACCAGTTTCTTGAAGTGGTTTTTTAATGCATTTGGGATAAACTCAAGTTGTACTTTTGTTCTTCAGAACTTGTTCTTATTTTATTCAACTTAAATTTTTAATGTCTTAGTAATTGATGGCATGTTTCACATTCTTTGTCCTGGTTTGACTGCTAGTATTGGCTTTTCCATCAATTCTTTTTAAAGTTGTAATTAATCTGATGCCTGCCTAGTCCATTAGGTGAGGTCTTTCTATGTTGCTTTTTCCCCCTTAAAGATATTTGCAAAGAACCTGTCATTTATTATACAAAATTTAATAATTTGGTCTCCAGCCTCATTTCTGCCTCTAAATTTATTATTTTCCTACTATTTGTCTTACTTCTTTGTCTTAAACTTTTGCATTTATAATCACTGTTTAATTATTGATGTATCTTGATTATGTTTGCTGAATTGCAGATTGTGTAATTCTTCATTTTTTTAATCTTTGGTTTTAGTGATTGGTTTGTATATTGTCTGTTGTATTAACAGATATTCCTTGTATACATGTAGATAGTATTCTATCTATCACTCACAGCATTGCACTTCAAGATATATCTTTAAAAGTTTAACTATGAACTGTTGTTATTGTTGTTGGTGGTTAAGGATCTGGAGAATGTGAAAACTTTTATAAGAAAGCAGAAATAAAGAAAATGGAATTTCACAAAGTTCTCTTGAGTTACAAATCAGATATTCTTTTTTTCCCTTTTTAATTTTAATAATTTTAGTGAACATTTACAGAGATTTTGAATTTCCATTCATTCATTGTTGCACTTTCTCCCAGCCCAGCCCCCTCACCCCCGCCAGTTTGCTCCTCTCTTTGAAAAAGTAAAAAAAAAAATTTTTTTCTTTGGTATACAATACCCACGCACCCCTCCCAACTCCCCAGGTACACTCCACTATGCACACTTAATTCTGGACTCTTATAATAACTATAATACCATATCATATATCGCTTTTAAATTATTCTCTCCCTCATCTGTTTCAATGCAGTATACATAATTTATGAAGTTTTTCTCAGTCATACCCAACCCTGATATCAGTCCCATTCTACCACGGTGGCACCATGCAGTATTTGTCCTTTTGTGACAGATATTTCACTCAGCATAATGACCTCTAGGGTTACCCATTTTGAATAATATTGCATGAGTTCCTTGTTTTCAATGCAGCATAGTATTCCATTGTGTGAATATACCACAGCTTCTCTATCCATTCGTTTGTTTATGGGCACTTAGGTTGTTTCCAACTCTTTGCTATTGTGAACAAAGCTGCAATAAACATGGGTGTGCATATATCTGCTGGGATGTCAGTTATGGTCTCTTTAAGGTATATTCCCAGTAGTGGAATTCCTGGGTCGAACAGTATCTCTATTTGCAACGTTTTTAGAAAGCACCACACCACCTTCCACAGTGGTTGCACCATTTTACATTCCCACCAACAGTGAATAAGGGTTCCAATTTCTCCACAACCTCGCCAGCATTTGTTGCTTACTGTTTTGTTAAATTTTGCTATTCTGACTGGGGTGAGATGATATCTCATAGTTGTTTTGATTTGCATCTTTCTTAGAGCTAGGGATTTTGAACCTTTCTTCATGTGCTTGTTGGCCATCTGAATGTCTTCTTTGGTAAAGTGTCTGTTCATATCCTGTGACCATTGTTTCAATGGGATTATTTGCCTTTATCTTGTGGTGCTCAAGTATTTTATAAATTCTAGATATAATTCCCTTATCTGACATGTCATTACCAAACAGTTTTTCCCAGTCTGTGGCTTCCATTTTTACCCTATTGGAGAAGTTTTTGGATGTGCATAGGGATTTGATTCTTACAGGTCTCATTCATCTCTTTTATCTTCTCCTGGTTGTAGATTTTTCGGGATACTTGGAAGACTGTTTATATTGTGGATTAGGACTACTAAAGTTTTTCCAAGCTTTTCTTGAATGAAGTTTATAGTCCTTGGTTTTAGTCCAAGATCCATGATCCACCTTGAGTTGGTTTTTGTATATGGAGTGAGGTGTGGATCTTGCTTGAGTCTTCTGCAGATAGTTTTCCAATTTTGCCAACACCATTTGTTAAAAAGGCTGTCGTTTCCCCACCTAACTGATGTCATCTCCTTGTCAAAAATCAGTTGACCATATGTAGATGGACTGATTTCCGGGTTCTCAATTCTATTCCATTGATCTATGTGTCCGTCATTGTACCAGTACAATGCTGTCTTAACCGCCATGGCAGTGTAGTAATATTTAAATCAGGGAGTGAGACGCCTCCTACCATATTTTTCTATTTTCAAGGATTGCTTTGCTTATTCGGGGCTTCTTTCCATTCCAAATGAAACTGGAGATTGCCTTTTCCATCTCCTTAAAGAATGGGATTGGCATTTTTATTGGGAGAGCGTTGAACATGTAAATTGTCTTTGGTAGTATTGCCATTTTCACAATATTGAGTCTTCCTATCCATGAGTAAGGGATATTCTTCCACTTCTCCAGGTCTCTTTTTGTTTCTTGTAGTAGTGTTTTGTATTTTTTTTAATAGATCCTTTGTGCTTCTAGTTATATTTACTCCCAAGTATTTAATCTTGTGATTCCCTGTTGTGAAGGATATTGTTTTTCTTAGTTCAGGCTCTGTATTCTCTTTGTCATTGTAGAGAAATCCAACTGATTTTTGTATGTTGATCTTGTATCCTGCTACTTTGCTGAACTGGTCAACTATGTCCAATAGTTTGCTTGCTGAGTCTCTAGGGTTTTCTAGATATATTATCATATCATCTGCATAGAGAGATAATTTTGCCAAATCAGATATTCTTTAATATCATTATGTATAAATTTATTTGAACTTTTTTAAACTTAATTAATTCTGTCAATTTGATGGGACCTTTGATTATCTCACCAAAATGAGTCTGACTAACATGAAGATATATCTGGATTTTTTAATGTCTGAAGATGACACTAGTGCTTTATATGTTACCAAATCTAGTAATATGTCTCTTTTTCTGTATTATTTTCCTTCTTCTCCTGAAGGAAGTTTTCAGGATTCCCCACTCTGTCCTATTGGAACACTCTCTTCTCTCATTTTCTGTAACTTCACTTCCTTCCATTGTTTCCTTTTTCCTTCTTTTTTTCAATTGGTTTGCTTACAAAGTTTGTATTCATTGTGTTTCACATTATTCTTCATTCACATGCATTATGTTTTGGTACATAATGCCAATATAACATAAATAAGGCAAAATGCCACAGACTGGGCTCCCTTGACAACAAGCCCATACAAAATCTAAACCTAGAGCTTTTTGGCCAGAAAGCATACATAGAGAATGGGTATAAAGAAAAGACACAACCCTGACATACACCTTTCCTGATTTTAAACCAAGCAGCATTCCATTTTTTTTATTAGGTTTTTTATTTTTTTTTTGTTGTGTGTTTTTTCATACGAGTATAATTAAACTATCAAACAATATCATTAATATCACATGCAAGCAAGATTCTGCTGAAAATTGTCCAAAAACACTTGCAACAATATGTCAACAGAGAACTGCCAGATGTGCAGGCTGGATTTAGAAGAGGTCGTGGTACTAGGGATAGTATAGCTAATGTTAGACAGATCTTGGCTGAAAGCAGAGAATACCAGAAGCATATCTATCTGTGCTTTATTGACTATGCAAATATTTTTGACTGTGTGGACAACAACAAGCTATGACTGACTCTGAGAAGAATGGGAATCCCAGAACATTTGATTGTGCTAAGGCGAAACCTATACTTGGACCAAAAGGCAGTCATCAGAACAGAACAGGGAGACACTATGGTTCAAAATCCATAAGGGGGTTCATCAGGGGTGTATTTTGTCTCCATACCTTTTCAATCTGTATGCAGAACAGATTATCCAAGATCTGAGCTGTACAAAGAGGAATGTGGCACCAGGATTGGTGGAAGAGTCATCAACAACCTGCATTATGCAGGTGACACATCCCTTCTTGTTGAAACTGAGAAGGACTTGAAGTGCTCGCTGCAGAAGGTCAAGGACTACAACCTCCTATATGGATTGAAGCTCAACATCAAGAAAACAAAGATTCTCACCACAGGGCCAATTGGCAGCATCAGTATGGATGGTGAAGAGATTGAGATAGTTAACAGTTTTAGTTTACTTGGCTCCACAGTCAACACTCTTGGTACCAGCAGCCAGGAAATCAGGAGATGGATTGCATTGGGAAAATCAGCTGTGAGGGACCTCTCAAGAGTACTAAAGAGCAAGGACATCAGGCTGGAGACTAAGGTGCGCCTGATCCAGGCTATAGTCTTTCCAATTAGGTGCTATGCATTGGAGAATTGGACAGTGACTAGGGATGATAGAAAGAGAATTGATGCCTTGATGATAGAAAGAGAATTGATGCCTTTGAGCTGTGGTGCTGGAGAAGAGTGTTGACTATACCATGGACTGCTAGGACAACAAACAGGTTTGTCCTGGAGAGGGTGAAGCCAGAATGCTCCTTGGAGTCAAGGATTCTGAGGCTTCTTCTGACATACTTTTTGTATGTTGCAAGGAGGGACTGGTCCTTGGAGAGGGACATCAAGTTTGGAAGAATGGAGGGATGGCGCAGGAGAGGAAGACCTTCAATGAGATGGATCGATTCTGTGACTGGAGTTGTGGGAATGAGTGTGTTTGAGATGGTGAGGTTGACACAGGATAGAACAGTGTTTAGGGTTCTTCACATAAGATCGCTATGAGTCACAAGTAACTCGATTGCACATAACAACAACAACAACAACATTAAATATTCTGGATTTTCCATTCCTATTAATATTAGCTATAGTTTCTTATGATCCACAATTCAAATGCATTTAAATCTTTGTTCTTTGATATTTGAACTTACCTCCATTCAACCAACCCCCAAATAGAAAGGTTTATAAAATGAGCAAGAATTCTTGAAGCATAATATATAATATATAGGGGTGTTAACAAATGAGTTGTTGTTCCAAGTGTATCAGCTACTCGGAATGAGAAAGACTGTCAATTCTTTCCCATAAAGATTTATAGTCTCGGAAAGACAAAGGAGAGTTGCTATTAATCAGAATCATTTGGATGCCAGTGGGTATAAAGTGAAAGAAAAAGTACACTAGGAAGGTACACATTCCTTATAACAATCAACTGTGGAAGACAAATCACATTTGTATAGAAATATATTTCAGAGGCAGGGCCAGATGGGAAAAAAGGACAAATCAAAAATATAACCACAGGTTAGGAGAGGGAAGAGTTCTATTGTTGTTGTTGTTGTGCCACTGGTTTGCCTGAGACTCATAGTGATCCTATGTACAACAGCTCTAAAACCTTCCCTATCCTGAACCAGCCCAACTGACTCGACTCAGACACACCTAATTCCCTTGCCCCAGTTACAATGTCAATCCATGTCATTAGGATTATTCTTCTCCTGTACTGTCCCTCCTCCCTTCCAAGCATATTGTTATTCTCCAAGGACTGGTCCCTCGTGGCCACATGCCCCAAGTATATGTGACAGAGCTTCAAAATCCTTGCTTCTAAGGAAAAACTTGGTTTTACTGTCTTCAAGACAGACCTATTTGTTCTCCTCATATTCCATGGTATGTTCAGTACTCTTCTCCAGTTCCATAACTCAAAGATGTCAGTTCTTCTATCATCCTTAGTCATTTTCCAGTTCTCTGGTAGATAGTAGGCACTTGCAAAGACCATGGCATGGATCAGGCACACTTTAGTCTCTAAACCGACATCATTGCTCCTCAGTGCTCTGGAGAAGTCACTGTCAGAAAACTTTCCCTAATGCAATTAATCTTGATTTCCTGACTACTGGTGCCAAGAGTATTGATTGTGGAGCCATACAAACTGTAATTGTTAGCAACCTTAATATCTTCTTCATCTGCTCTCAACCTGCCAATTTTCCCAGTGGTAAAAAAAAAAAATCTTTGTCTTCTTGTTGTTAAACTTCTATCTATATTGAAATCTACAGTCCTTGATCATCTGCAGCAAATACTTCAGTTCTCCTCAGTTTCGACAAGCAAGGTGGTATCATCTACATAACATGGGTTCTTGATGATTCTTCCTCCAATCCTGATGCCACACTCCTCCTTATAAAGCCCAGCCTCTCAAATGGCCTTTTCTACATATATTTAAAAATGAAACAAAACATGGAGACAAGATGAATCCCTGATGTACTCCTTTCCTAATTTCCTATGATCTACTATGCCAGATATGAAAAGGTGCAGTAAAACAGTGTTTCTTTCATAGTTAAAAAGTCATTTCTATAGAAAGATAGCTAATAAAGTATGTATGACGATTCAAGGGTGAGTAAGGGTGAGCATAGGAGCAAAAGAGTGAGTGAGGATGGCCAGGGGTGGGTAGTGTAATCAGAGAGTCACACAATTTGATTGTTAGAGGGAGGTGTGGATAAAGGAAATGGGAACGATCCAGTGACAAAAACAATGTATATGGACTTTGTAAGTAAACTAGTATAAAATAAAATTTTATTTTTATATAAGTAATTTCAAACTTATCTTGAAATACAATGTCATGAGTGACAACAAGATAATATCCATACACATACAAAGAAGACCAGTGAAAATGACTATCGTTCAAATATATGCACCAACAAACAGAGTCAAAGAGAGGAAATCGATGATTTCTACCAACTTTTGCAGTCATAATTCAATAGAACATGCAACCAAGATACATTAATGAGTGACTAGAATGCAAAAGCTGGGAAAACAGAAGAATTAGTAGTTGCAAAACATAGACTTGGTGACAGAAATGAGGCTGGAGATAGAATGAGAGAATTATGTATAGTCAATGAAATGTAAACACAGCCTATATATATGGATTTCACCTGATGGTACATACAGGGATTAGATCTATTACACCGTGGAAAGGATTGTTGGGGAAGCTCAATATCAACCGTGAAAACTAGGCCAGGTGCTGATTGTGAAACAGACCATACTCATATGCAAATTCAAACTAAAATTAAAGAAGGTCAAGGATGTGTTCTGTCTCCATACCTTTTCAATCTATATGTGCAATAGATCATCTGGGAGGCTGGGCTGTTTGAAGAGGAATGTGGCATCAGGATTGGAGGACGATTCATCTGTGTTATGCAGATGACACATGCTTACTGAATATGACATATGCTTACTGAAACTGAAGAGGACCTGAAGCGTTTGCTGCACAAAATTAAAGGACTGCAGCCTTCAAAATGGATTGAAGGGTAACCTTAAGAAAACAAAGATTCTCACTACTGGGCCAGCTGGTAACATGGTTATGGATGGTGAAGCGATTGAGATTTTTAACAGCTTTAGTTTGCTTGGTTCCACAATCAGTACTCTTGGTGCCAGTAGTCAGGAAATCAAGAGATGGATTACATTGAGAAAGCTGGCTGTTAGGGACCTCTCCAGAGTACTGAAGAGCAACAATGTCAGGCTGGAGATTAAGGTGTGCCTGATCCAGGCCATAGTCTTTGCAATTGCTTGCTATGGTGTCAGAGAGCTTGACAATTACTAGGGATGACAGAAGGAAAATTGATTCTCTCTCTTTCTCAATCCCCACACCCTTCCAAATATGATGTCCCTCTCCAAGGACCGGTCAGGCCCTCCTTGCAACATGCCCAATGTATGTCAGATAAAGCCTCAGAAACCTTGCCTCCAAAGGGCAGGCTGGCTTCACCCTCTCTAGGATCTGTTTGTTCCCCTGACAATCCAGGGTGTATGTAAAACACCTCTCCAGCACTACAGCTCAAAGGCAATCACTTGCTGTGCATCTGAAGTTTGGACAATGAATAAGGATGACAGAAGAATCAATGTTTATGAGTTGTAGTATTGGAGAACAGTTTATACTATATCATGAACTCTCAAAACAACAAACGAGTATTGCTTGGGGAAAGTGCAATCAGACAGCTCTTTAAAAGCAAAAATGGCACAACTTCATCTTTTTGTTTGAACAAACGTTGGTAATAGAATTGAAAGTTGAGGCCAAGTCTGTTTGACCTCAAATTAATGTTATTTTCCTTGTAAACACAATAAAAAATCTCCAGACCACAGAAATTTAGAGCAGTGTACTATTTGCTTAGGCTTAGTGTTTCTTCTTTTAAATTCAGTGTTAGAAATGTTGTCTTCAAGCATTATTACATAATTGGAAGTTTTCCTTTCCTTTCTTGCTCTCTTTCTTATTTCATTTTTAAAAACTTTGTGATTTAAGCCACTTGTTTAGTGTCAACAAGACCGCCTGAGGGGAGGCTCCTCCTGTTTAAGCTGAACCCTTCCTCTCCAATTCACTACAACGTGACACAGCAGGACTTTGTAAGATGGGCTTTCTGGGTTGTTGGGCGTGTGGACGGTTGGGTTTTTTTCTTTGATTTAAGCCTGTTGTTTAATGTCAACAAGACCTCTGGATGAACAGTATTCTAAGTCGTGGATCACTCTTCTTTTAATTTGCTGTGCTGAGGTAATCTGAGTTTGCTGTGATGCTGAGCCTTGTGCTATTGGGATGTTATATACCATAACAGTTCCCCATGGTAAACAGTGTTTAGTGGAGCTCCCAGTTTTAAGACAGGTTTGGAAGCAAAAGTGGCATCCACTTCCTAACCAACATGCCTCTGTAAACTCTGAACTTGGAGAAATGGCAATACAGAAAGGTTACAGGTTTTTTGTTAATAGAGTCACTATGAGTCGTACTCAACTCAATAGCAATCAACAACAACAACAACATATTCAGTAAACATTTGATCACCTGTGAAGTGCTAAACACTTCATTAGGCTGATGTTGCTGTTATTGTCAGGGTGCTCCCATGTCTACTATGACTCATAGTGACCCAATAAACAACAGATCTGTATCCTGCCTTATCCTGTGCTGTCTACATCTTTGTTATACTTGAATCCATTGTTACAGTTACTGTCAATCTATCTTGTTATGTGTCTTCCTCTCTCTCATTGACACTTCATCTTCCCAAGAATGATGCCTTTTTCCAAGGATTGGCCTCTCCTAACATTATGCCAAAAGTAATTGAGACAAAACTTTGCCATCCTTGTCTCTAAAAAGCACCCTAATTGTGCTTTTTCTTTTTCCTTCTCATTTTCATAGTCCATGGGATGTTCAGCCCTCCTCTTCAACTTCACAACTCAGAGGCATTGCTTTTTTTCTTTTATCTGTCTTCACTGTCCAACTTTCAGCTGCATAACTAGTAATTTTAAAGATCATGGCTTAAATCAGGTGCTCCTTAGTCTTTAAATTGAAATCATTGAAATTGGAATCATCAGCACTTTAGAGAGGTCATTGATAGAAGATTCTCCCAGTGTAACACATCTTCTCATTTCTCTCTTTTTTTTATTGGTTTACTTACAAAGTTCGTATATATAGTGTTTTACACTATTTTTCATTCACACTGTGTTTCATACAATCATTCTAATGCATTATGTTTATAAAATTAATCTCCTTTGGACTTTGCCCATCATTACCCTGGTTTGACAGTTGCTCTTCAAGTCCTCAGAGAATCCATATCAAAATGGGGGGGAAACCCTACTCATTTTATTAAAACTCTAAATATATTGTATCAGATATCAAGGTTGAATTGTCATCTTGATTAGAAATCCAAATCTGAAACAATCTGTAATAATAAAGTTTCCTTGGTACATCTACACACAGTCCACAGATTTTTTAAATGATTGTGTCAAATACCATTAATTACATGATTTGCAATAAGAGAAACATCAAAGCAACCACGGATATTGCTTATTATTGGTAGATTTCTTTGAGTGCTTAATAATACTAGGTATTATATATTGTGTGCTTTTTATATTCCAAATAATTAGCCTTTCAGTATTTCTTTTTATAAATGAGAAAACATATGTTTAGAGTAAACTATTTTCTGAGATCACACAGGGATGACTGAAAAATGAAACATAAAGTCTTTGCCAGAACCTTTGCCCTAGCCCACTCTCCTGTGTAATGCTAATCAGAGAATTAGAATAAATTCATCCTAATGCAGTTTATGGAACAATAAAGAATATTCTCATGAAAATCTTAGTGGTCTACATAATCCCAAAACTGTAATGTCTAAATAGATTATTTAAATCAGATAAAATTAATGACCTTCTATTGCATTTGTAAAATCATAATAAGAAAAACATCCAAATACAGTCATAAATAAACCTTCAGAAGACCCACAGTATGATTTGATTATTTTTCTGTCTTACTGAAGCCAGGGCATTAAAAAGGCTTTATTATGGAACAATCATGAGATTTATATTTTGTGTAAATGATTCCATATTGCCTCAGGATCTTAGTCTTCTTTGCTTCTGGGAAAATTGAAATGTTTCCTCACAATTAACCAAAAATTACTGTTTAATTTCCACAAATGAGAAAATATTTTATATTATGGTTGTTACTGTAAGAACAAATGGTAAGAACATTAAGAAAAGAAATTATTACCACCATTGCTTCAATTTATGTTGGTACAGGGTACCAGAGAGGTTTTTTTTTACCCAGATGGTACTAGAAGTTGTTGATTTATAAAACCTTTATAGAAAACAGAAGTTAAAGGCCTTGACTATTTCAGAATAGTCATACTGTCTCTTATTAATCTTTATACCTGTCATTGGGAATACTTTTCTTATTATTTTTATTCTGAAGTCGGTAAAAATCTGTTAGAAAATACACAATAAGCAAATCTTAACCAATGAGGATTTCCATCATAAACTGGAAAAGTAAAAAGAATTTTTATTTCTTGGACCACATATGTTAATACATGCAAATCTGCTGTGCATCAGCTCTCTTAAAAATTCTTTAATCATCTCTTCAGAGGGAAATATTATAAAGTGAGAGAATATTAATGGGTAAGAGCTTTCTCAACATATGACAAAAGGGAATTACTTCAAACACAAGCTCTAAAAGCCATAGTTGAAGCTGGTTGTTGTCAATACATTATCATGCCTCAGAGTGGATCTTTTCCTGTGTTTGTTGACTATGAGACATGAATGAGTTTAAATTTTACCAAAATTGTCACAATATGCTACATTCCAAGGATTGCAGCCATGTAAAATAGATAGATGGAGAGAGACAGACAAAGAGAGAGAGAAACATTGATTAGATATAAAAGCTCTGCTGTCACTTGTGTCCTAGTGTCAAGAAGCTGCACTGCAATCCTGAAGGCACATGGTTTGAAGACACTAGCTGCTACATGTAAGAAGGATGGGCAATCTCCTCCCGTGTGATTAACTGCCCCCGAAAACTACCAGAGTGTCAGCAATGGGTCAGTTCCATTTCGATGGTACACAACAACATATATACAAACTTCTCTTCACTTTTTCGTGGATTTCAGGTTATTTAATAGCAATCTTTATACTCAAACCCATAGAAATGTGTCTAGAGACTTGTAATGGCTTTTGATTTTGTATTCTGTTGCTTTAATAACCCCAGGCCAAATTCTAAAAATGTAATCACTTGATTTCTGTGCCTTCCAAATGTTCAATTACTTTGCTTTGTTTTGTTAGCTGTGATGGAAAAAAGTTGGCCTCTGATCCCCCAAATTTATTGTTCTTACTCTATTCCCATACCTGCTTAGAGAATAGATTGCTGTAATACTAAGTATTCTCATTGGTTGATTCTCAGAAACATGTCACCAGGCATTTACAGTCTACCTTAGTCTGGTAATGTCACAGGAACCTGTTAAGTAAAATGTCCATGATTTTAGATATTATTGAGTCTGTTTCAATTGAAAGTAAATATATATATCAGAAAGAAAAACCTGTACAACAATGGATTGTTGCAATAATTAATTCTTCAATGACACAGATGTTAGATTTATATGAGGACAAATTGCTGGCATGTAAAGTATAAAAAGAGCAAGGGCCTCATGGTCTCCATTAATTCCACAAAGGTGAACTGTCCCCATCAACAACACAAAACCAATTTCCATGAGGTCAGTTTTGTCCTCTAAGCTCTCACACTTCTTCCTATTCAACTCAATATCAATGTTATGGCTTTATTGGGTCCAAAATTAACTTGGAAAGGTTACAGAATTATATGAGAGAAGTCAAAAGGCTTCCGATTAGTAGCAGAATACAATCACTCATCCAGGAGTTCCCAAAATATGCATGCAGGTACCTCACCATTGAGTCTTGTAGTTTTAGACTACTTCTGTCAATTGTGGTTCTCCCCTACAGTCATCCAACAAACTTGGTTAACGGCTTGTAGATTTTTTTCACTTGGGGTAACAATACCAGGTTCTGCTCTGTCTCATCCCAGATCTCTGCTTCTGTGTTGTGGCTGCTAGGCTGCTGCTCCCATAGGTCCTGATTTTACTGCAAAAGTATCTCTGGCCTTGAAGGAGGTATTTCCTTCTTCTTTGCTCATGGTGAGGGTCTCCTGTTCTTCTGCTAGATCTACTCAACTTAATGGTGAGACTAGCCAATCCACTGGAGATTGTGACTAACCAATAACTTTATGTATAGTCCAACACACACTATTTGCATATTACCATCAATTCACACAGCAAAGTCAGTCAAAGGATAGGAAAGTAATCTTGAATACCTTAATACCACGTAAGGTGAGAAATGGACATTTTAACAAACTGCAGAATTTAACCAAGCAGAAAGATAATTTTCAGTGCAGAGAATCACAACTAGAGTTCTGTTTTGTTTGAATATTTGTCACAGTTAGGTTTTTTTTTTTCAGTTTGGTTTGCTTTCATTTAATTTTAAGGTTATTTCATAAGTTACAGAACTTTAGGAGTAGTTAGAAGAATTAGTTACAACAATAAAGAACTGTTTTTTCTAAGGTCAAACTTCTAATGTTAATTCCAGACAAATATGTGAAGAACTAATGGATGTCATTATTTAATTCTGTTTCGTGGGTGTTTTAAGGTTAAAGGCTATAAACATATCCTAAAAAAACAAGCTGTAGAAAAATAAGCTGGTAGAGTTTTCACTTCAGAAAAAAATTATTTATGTCCACATCATCTGTTCTTATGTTAGAAACAGAAAGCCAAGTTGAGTAAGAAGCAAATGTTGAAAATCATCAAAATATACTCTGTTTCAGCATCAGAATTTTCTCAACTAATCAGCCAAAATTTTGAGAAAATATTTGTCACATATTGAAATACTCATTGAAATTTGGGATATGTGTTCAATGTTAATTCACTCCACAACGTTTGACACTAGCATGTTAACAGATGCTATAAATCTAACAATTTAAAGACTGAGGACTTCTGAAAACATATTGCCAAATTAAAACAATATGTTTAACCGACTTTCAACAGTTTACATAGAATTGAAACTTTCATAAAGTGTAAAATAGGCTTAATTTTTAAATATTGGCACAACTTATACATTTTCTATGTATTTTATAAATATATAAATATACATCATTTGCATGAAATTTAACAGAGAAAAATGAGTTTCTAGTCAACAAACCATGAACATTTTGTTGTGTGATTGTGATTGGAATTTCAACAATGTAACAGAACTCTGCTTATTGAAATATGTCAATTAGTATGCTATCAATTTCTGAAGGCTTGTTTTTTGCCAATTCCTTCAGGGCAGCTTGAACTTTTTCCTTCATAACAATTGCTTATGGATCATATGTTGTTTCTTAAAATTCTTCCGTGTCAAATAATTCTTTTTGATACAGTGGCTCTGTAGAATCCTTTAACCTTCTCTTAATTCTTCCTGGATCATTTAATATTCTGCCCATAACATCCTTAAGTATTGCAATTCAAAGCTTGCATTTGTTCTTCTGTTCCTTCAGCTTAAGAAATGCTGAGTGAGTTTGGCCCTTTTGATTTTCTGACTCTAGCTCTTTGCACAGGGATGTGTCCTGTCTCCGCACCGTTTCAACCTGTATGCAGAACAGATTATCCAGGAGGCTGGGCTTTATGAGGAGAAATGTGGTGCCAGGATTGGTGGAAGATCTATCAACAGCGTTATGCAGATGACATAACCCTTGCTTGCTGAAAGTGAGGAGGACCTGAAGCACCTGCTGCAGAGGGTCAAGGCCTGCAGCCTCCAATATGGATTGAGGCTCAATGTCAAGAAGACAAAGATTCTCACCACTAGACCAATTGTTCACAGCTTTAGTTTGCTTGGCTCCACAGTCAACACTCTTGGCAACAGCATACAGGAAATTAAAAGATATATTGCAATGGGAAAGTCTGCTGTTAGGGACCTCTCCAACGTACTGAAGAGCAATGGTGTCTCTCTGGAGACTAAGGTGTGTTTGGTACAGACCATGGTCTTTGCAATATCTTGTTATGCGTCAGAGAGTTGGACAACGACTAGAGAGGACAGAAGGAGAATTGATGCCTTTGAGTTGTGGTGCTGGAGAAGAGTATTGAATGTATCGTGGACTGGTAAGAAGACAAACAGATTCATCCTGGAGAGGGTTAAACCAGGTGGCTCCTTGGAGGCAAGAATTCTGAGGCTCCGTCTAACATACTTTGGACATGTTATAAGGAGGGAACCGGTACTTGGAGAGGGACATCATGCTTGGGAGGGTGGAGGGACAGCACAGGAGGGGAAGGTCCTCTATGAGGTGGATTGATTCAGTCACTGGGATAATGAGGATGGGTGTATTGGAGATGGTGTGATTGGCACAGGACAGAGCAGAGTTTAAGGCTGTTGTACATAGGGTCGCTATGAGTCACAAGTGACTCGACGACACATAACAACACAACATCAACAATAGCTCTTTGCACATTTCATTAAAATATATTGTATTTTCTTCCTGTGCTGCCTTTTGAAATTTTGTATTCAGCTTCTTAATTTCTTGATTTCTTCCCTTCGCTTTGACTTCTCAGTGCTCTAGTGCGATATGCTATCCAGAGTTTCTTGAGACATCCATGCCAATATTTTCTTCTTCCTTTCTTTGTAATGATCTTTCGCATTCTTCATGAATGGCATTCTTGATATCTACCCACAGCTCTTGTAGTCTTTGTTCGTTAGTGTTCAAGGCCTCAAACCTGTTTCTGTGGTGGTTTTCAAATTCACGTGAGATAAACTGAAGGTCAAATTTTGGATTTGATTTGTTGTTGTTGCTGTTGTCGTTATGTGCTGTCAAGTTGCTTGCAATTATAACAACCCTATGTACAACAGCCCTGGAACCTGCTCTACCTTGTGCCAACTTTATGGTCTCCAACATATCTACTCTAATAACCCCAGTCACTGTATCAATCCATCTCATTGGTGGTCTCAATCTCTTTATCAACAAGATAAACAACCCAATTGCAAAATGGACGCAAGATATGAACAGACACTTCACCAAAGAAGACATTCAGATGGTGAGCAAACACATGAAGAAGTGTTCAAAAACCCTAGCTCTGAGATGCAAATCAAAAGAATTATGAGATATCATCTCACCTGAGTAAGAATAGCAAAATTCAACGGAGCAGCAAACAAGAAATGCTGGCAAGATTGTGGAGAAACTGGAACTCTTATTCACTGTTGGTGGGAGTGTAAAATGATGCAACCACTATGGAAGGCAGTATGGCATTTTCTCTGAAAGCTGCAAATAGAAATACCATATACCCAGGACCTCGACTACTGGGAATATACCCTAAAGAAACCAGAACTTCCACCCCCCCCACCCCTTGCAGACATATGCACACCCATGTTTATTGCTCCATTGTTCACAATGGCAAAAAGTTCCTATCAGCAAACGAATAGATAGAGAGGCTGTGGTATATTCACAAAATGGAATACTATGCTGCTTTAAAAACCAAAGAACTCTTGAAATATTATGAAAAATTGGTGACCCTGGAGGGCATTATGTTGAGTGAAATTTCTTAGTTTTAAAAAGACAAATACTACATAATGCCACTGTTGTAAAACGTGACTGATATTGAGGCTGGGAAAAACCTAAGAAAAGAGGGAATAAATTATGTATACTACATTGAAACAGATGAGGTAGATAACTGTTTTAAAGGAATATAGGATTAGGTATTATTTTCATGACAAGATTTCAAAAAAAGAAATGCATAGTAAAGTGTACTGTGGACTTGGAGTTGGGGGGAGGTTGTATAACAATGATTTTTTTTTTTTTACTTTTCAAAGAGAAAAGTGTACTAGGGGCACGGGTGGGCAGGGAGGACCTAAATCCAAGACAATGCCTTGAAATTGTAGCCTGAAATTCAATATTACAACAATCACACTCATTATTAAGGCCCACAGAGAATTGGAGGTACTTCTTTTCAATCTGTATTGTGAGCAAATCTTCTGAAAACCTAGACTATATAATGCTTCCTAAGTTAAACAACAAGAACAACAAGAAATCACTACTGATTTCTACATGGATTACACCTCAACATCAAGAAAATGAAAATTCTAATAAGGATCATTAGACCGTATCATGCTATCATACTAGATGGAGAAAACATTGAGGTTCTCAATGATTTCATTTTAATTAAGTTCACAATTAACATGCATGACAATAGAATTCAAGAAATCAAAGATATGTTGAATTGAGAAAATCTACTGTTAAGGACCTCTCCGGAGTCCTAAAGAACAACTATGCCAGTTAAAATACTAAGGTGTGCCTACACCAAGCCATGCTTTTTTAATTGCTTCTTATGAGTCTGAAAGTTGAATTTTGAGTAAGAAAGACAAAAATAGAATTGATGCCTTGACTTGTGGTGTTAGGGAAGAATACCGGATATCTCACAGACTGCCGGAAGAACAAACAAGTCTGTCTTAGAAGAGGTGCAACCAGAGAGCTCCTTAAAGACCAGGAGAGTGAAAAGTTGTTTCACGTATTTGGGTCATATTATCAGGTCAGTCCTTGGGAAAAGACATCATGCTGAGAAATGTAGAAAGGTCAGAGAAATAAAGGAATATCACAATAAGATGACTGGGTAAGGGGACTGCAATAGTGGACACTATGACATGTCCGAAACCATGAGAATGGAACAGGATAGAATGAGGTTCGGATCTGTTGTTGATAGGCTTGCTATGAATTGTAGTTTACCAGATGGCACATAATAACAAAAATCTTGATCTTTCCAGTTCAACAAATAACATAGCTTATAAAAACCATCAGATTGTGATGTTCAGACTCTATCTAATTGATATTCACTCACTCATTCATTGCCATCAAGACAGAACTCGTTAGGGTCAGAATTAGGTAAAGTTTCAATAGGAAGCAAAGAACAGCCAAAGTGGTGAAGACTAGGCCCTGTCCAGTCAGAACCAGGTAAGCAGTAAGATTGGGTGTAAGTGTCCCAATCCTGAAATGGTAGTAAAGGCTACTCACACCATTCCCCCTCATCCCAACGAGCAACTTAGAGTTTTAGACACATGGATGACATCAAGAACAAAGAACCAGAATTTCCCACCAAAGTATAAACTCTCTGAGACATCATCCTATTGATCCAGACTGCAGCCCCAAGGCTCACCCCAAAAGAAAGGCAATTGAGGGGCACAAGATCTCCTCCATTCCTTCCTTTCCTAGAAAGACAACTTGTTCCCACCTTTGTGATGTATACTTTCAAATATAATTATCTTTGTTTCCACCTTCATTCCTGTCTCCTCACTCTTCCTCTTAACCATCTGTTCTAAGGAGAACTTAGCCTACTCTAGGAATGTTTTTGAGTATAACATAAGCAAGCCACGACCAAGGGATTATTCCTTGCCTGATCTTTCTGCTGTCTCCCATCTAGTTCAATTCTTTGTCTGAGCATGAGCGGCCAGCTCAGAGCATTAACCACACATAACAGAACAGACTCATAAGTGACCCTCTAAAGAGTTTTGTTGTTGTTGTTGTTATGTGCCATAGAGTCACTTGCAACTCATAGCAAACTTATGTATAAGAGCCCCTAAACACTGCTCTATCCTGTGCCAAACCCGCCATCTCCGACACACTCATTCCCACCACCCCAATCACAGAGCCAATCCATCTCAATGAGGGACTTCCTCTCCTGCGCCGTCCCTCCACGCTCCCAAACATGATGTCCTTCTCCAAGCACCAGTCCCTCCTTACAACATGCCCAAAATATCTCAGATGAAGCTTCAGAATCCTTGATTCCAAGGAGCATTCTGGCTTTAACCTCTCCAGGACAAACCTGTTTGTTCTCCTAGCAGTCCATGGTATATTCAACACACTTCTCCAGCACCACAGCTCAAAGGCATCAATTCTCTTTTTATCATCCCTATTCACTGTCCAGCTCTCTGATGCACGTAATTTGGAAGACTATAGCCTGGATCAGGTACACCTTAATCTCCAGCCTGACATTGTTGCTCTTAAGTACTCTTAAGTCCCTCACAGCTGACTTTCACAGTGCAATTAGTCTCTTGATTTCCTGGCTGCTCTTCCCAAGAATGTTGACTGTGGAGTCAAGTAAACTAAAGCTGTTAACTATCTCAATCTCTTCACTATCCATACTGATGCCGTCAATTGATCCAGTGGTAAAAATCTTTGTTTTCTTGAAGTTGAGCTTCAATCTGTATTGAAGGTTGCAGTCTTTGCCCTTCTGCAGCAAACACTTCAGGTCCTCCTCAGTTTTAGCAAGCAGGGTTGTGCCATCTGCATAACACAAGTTGTTAATGACTGTTCCACCAGTCCTGATGCCACATTCCTCCTCATACAGATTAGCATCTCAGATGATGTGTTCTGCATACAGATTGAAAAGGTATGGAGACAAAATATATCCCTGATGGACTCCCTTCTTGATTTTGAACCACGTAAAGTCTCCGTGCTCTGTTCTGACGGCTGCCTCTTGGTCCAAGTATAGGTTTCACGTTAGCACAATCAAATGCTCTTGGATTCCCATTCTTCTCAGAGTCAGCCATAGCTTGTTGTGATCCACACTGTCTAAAGCCTTTGCATAATCAATGAAACACAGATAGACATTCCTCTTGTATTCTCTGCTTTCTGCCAAGATCCATCTAACACTAGTTATAATATCCCTAGTATCACGACCTCTTCTAAATCCAGCCTGCATGTCTGGCACTTCTCTGTTGACATACTGCTCCAATCATTTTTGGATAGCTTTCAGCAGAATCTTGCTTACATGTGATATTAATGATATTGTTCGATAATTTCCACACTCTGTTGGATCACATATATTTGGAATGGGAATAAATATCGATCTTTTCCAGTCTGTTGGTCAGCTGGCTGTCCTCCAGATTTCTTGGCACAACTTAGTGAGCATATCCAGGGCAGTGTCTGTTTGTTGAAATATGTCAATTGGTATGCTGTCAACTCCTGGAGCCTTGTTTTGTACCAATTCCTTTAGAGCAACTTGAACTTCCTCCTTCATCATCATAGGCTCTTGCTCATATGATATTTCATGAAATTCTTCTGTGTCAGCCAATTTCTTCTGATACAGTAACTCTGTGTTCTCCTTCTATCTTCTTTTGGTAGTTCCTGTATAATTTAACACATTCTACCCAAACTAATCTTAAGTATTGCCACCCGTGGCTTGAATTTGTATTTTAACTCCTTCAGCTTAAGAAACACTGAGTGAGTTTGGCCCTGTTGATTTTCTAACTCCAGCTCTCTGCATATTTCATTATAGTATCTAGCTTTAGAGACTATAAATTGGAAGAAATTACTTATCTTTTTCCCAAGGTGCTGTTGGTGAATTTGAACTGCTTGGGAAACAGCATTTGGGTGAGCAGTGCAAATTTCTATAGACTTTATGGAGTCCACGAACTTTGCCACCAGGGCTTTTAAAATTTTAAGGATATTGCCTCATAGAATCCTGTGTCTTTGAAGAAGATAGAGAAAAGAAAAAATGTTGTTTGTTGTTGTTATGTGCCATCGAGTCATTTGCGACTCATAGCGACCCTATGCACAACAGCCCTAAACCCTGCTCTATCCTGTGCCAAAATTAGCACCCAAGATGCAGAATCAAGAGAGCCTTTTTAGGAAAAATGTCTTGATCCTTTTTTAGAAACTGGTGATATGTGCTCTGCTGTGTTTAAAAAAATCAAAGAAAAGGCTGGATAGATAATGAGCATCAGTCCAAAAGGAATATCTTGTTATTGTTGTATGTGCCATCAAGTCACTTGCAACTCACAGTGACCCTATGTTCAACAGCCCTGAAACCTGATCTATCTTGTGTCAACTTTACTGTCTCTGACACACAGACCCGCATTACCCCCAGTCATTGTGTCAATCCATCTCATCAATGGGCTCCTTCTCTTTCTCTGTCCCTCTGCCCTTCTAAGCACGATGTACCTCCCCAAGGACCCGTCCCTCCTTGCAACATGCTCAACGGATGTCACGTGAAGCCTCAGAAACCTTGCATCCAAGGAGCAGCCTGGCTTTATCCTTGCTAGATTGAACTGTTTGTTCTCCTGGCAGTTCATGGTATATTCAACACGTTTCTCTAGCACCACAGCTCAAAGGTATCAATTCTCTTTCTATCATCCCTAGTCATTGTCTAGCTCTCTGACATATAGCAAACAATTGCAAAGACTATTGTCTGGATCAAGTACACCTTAGTCTCCAGATTGATGTCTTTGCTCTCCAGTACTCTGGAGAGATCCCTGACAGCCAGCTTTCCCAATGCAATTCATCCCTTGGTTTCCTGGCTGCTGGTACCAAGGGGGTTGATTGTGGAGGCAAGCAAACTAAAGCTGTTAACAATCTCATTCTTTCCACCATCTATCATAATGTTGCCCCTTTGCTTTGATTTGTTATTATATGCATGACAGCCATCTAGAAAAGAGGTGCATTGCAAAGTGGACTGGGAAAAAGAAGTAGGGAGGCGAAAGGAACAAAATGTGCAATATAAATGAAAAAAGAACACACCACAAAACTTGTGTTGTTTTTTTTTTTAAAATATCCATTCACTTTAGTCTCAACTACATAACACCCTTATTCCTATCTCCATTTTTTTATTATAATGTCTCCTGCAAGTCCTTTAACCCTTTGACAGCATTTTATGCCGAACTAGTAGCAGTAGTAAGCTAAAATAGAACCCAAGATCTGCCATCTTCATCTGAATTACACTTAGATGAATAGATTCTGAACTTTCAATGTCACAAAATTTTGAAGGTCTTTAGAGAGGTTGATAATGAAAGAGGAATGATAGTAGTTTTTGGCTAGCAAGCAGACTATAATAATTAAAAATGACTCAAATTCTGTTAGTTACATTATTAAAATATTTGAGAGAATTCTACTCCTTGAATGTGGCGTGGCCTGGCCTGTGACCATTAAATCAGTAAAATACAGTGAAAACCACACTATTTACTGAAGAGTAATTTCTGATTCCCCACACACACACATAGAAACCTAAGATCAGGTAGGCTAATTAAAAAGGGCCACTGGAGGCAATTAAACAGTATACCTAATTAACAAACAGCACCAACTAGTTAGCCATGCAAAAGAATCATCTTCGAATGAACTTCCTGGCCTTTTTAAATTGTCAAAGCTAATACAATATGGAACACCCAATTTGTCCCCATTGAGAGCTGTGCAAATTTAAAAATCATAAACAAATAAATGTCTCATAATAACTCATACTTTTTCATGTAGTAATAGGTACCTATTACAGCTCAGCAAATTCTGTGAGACATTTCTACTCTGTCCTATATAGGATTGCTGTGGATTGATAGCTATGATAAGGTTATGGTGGGATAGATTTCTGGTCACCTACTATCTAATTGTTTATCGATGGATGGGTTCATGCTGCTATGATCTTGAATTATTTCAGAGCTTCCACCTCCCACAGACTTTGGAGAAAGACCTGCCAAGGGACTTCCAAAACTTAGCCAAGTAAAACCTTAACTGGCTGTTCATAGTAGCATTTTTTTCATGAGGATACTGAAGGACCAGGGAATGTTTAATTTCTGTGTCAAAGTCTGGTGTCAATTCTACAGCAGCTAACAATAGCAACTACAGTACTAGATAATTGAGATAATCCCTGTTGTTGGGGTTCAAAGCAGGAGAGAAGTCTCTCGGTATATATGTTCACAGAAAGACAGAAAAATAGGCCAAGAGTCAAGCTGAAAGACAATGACTTACTACTTTGGGGGAATTTACATATGCTGAAATTGAGCAATGTTGCATCAAGAAGTGGCAGTCTGGCTTTGTCCTTGGGTCTGTGATAGCACTCAGTGAGGAAGGTGATCATATAGGGCTAGAGTATGTTCTCTCTGGCTCATAGTAAGCATGTGATAATCAAATAATGTAACAGAGAGATTAAAGGAAGTGAAGCTGCCCAGTATCATAAGATCAAAAGCCACTGACTTCAGATTTCAAGGGGGGAAAATAACAAAGTAGTAAGGAAGGAAGAAAGTAGTTCTGGCCACCTAGTGATAAGGAGGTAGGCTACCAATCCAAAGGAACACAGTTTGAATCCACCAGCTGATCTGCTGGAGAAAGATATGCAATCTCCTCCCTTGAGATTTATTATCTCTGAAAACCCACTGGAAGGTCAGCAATGAGTGAATAACAGCAACAATCATAACAACAACAATCTTATCTAGTGATGAAAATCTATCAGTATCTCCACTGGAGAAAGATACACAATTTGATCTATACAAAAGTATGAGCTCAATGAACCAACTCGTTAGGAAGGAGTTATTTATTGCCTTTCAGACCTAAGAGAGGATTTCGATGAGTTGGAAATGACAACAGTGAGTTAACAAGAAGAAGTCCCTGATGGGACAAAAACGTTAAAAACTGGAATTTTAACTAAAAAGTTCAAGGTCAAAAGTTATTCAGAAGGTCTTCAAGAAATAGGACTGACAGTTTCCTTCCTAAAGGTCTCAGCCTTGAAACTTCTATGTAGCACTGCTTTACACTGCACAATTCATCCTCATGGGTGGGAATGACTCCAAGACAATGAAAAACAACATTCTCAAGAGATCGTGCATTGCTATTAATTGAAATATATATCTTAAACAGGAAATGGAAGTTTACTTAGCTCCACAATCAACATTCTTGGTAATAGCAGCCAGGAAATCAAGAGATGACTGGGAAAGTCAGCTGTGAGGAACCTCTCAAGACTACTGAAGAGCAATGACGTCAGACTGGAGACTAAGGTGCACCGTATCTGGGTCATAGTCTTTGCAATTACATGCTATGTGTCAGTGAGTTGGACAGTGAATAGGGATGATAGAAAGAGAATTGATGCCTTTGAGCTGTGGTGCTGCAGAAGAGTGCTGAATATATCATGGACCTCTAGGAGAACAAACAGGTTTGTTCTGGAGAAGGTGAAGCCGAAATGCTCCTTGGAGACAAGGATTCTGAAGCTTCGTCTGACATACTTTGGGCATGTTGCAAGGAGAGACTGCTCCTTGGAGAGGGACATCATGTTTGGCAGAGTGGAGGGGCGCCGAAGGAGAGGAAGACCTTCGATGAGATGGATCAATTCTGTGAGTGGAGTGGTGAAAATGAGTGTGTTTGAGATGGCACAGAATGGAAGGACGTTCAGAGCTCTTGTACATAGGGTCACTATGACTCGCAAGCGACTCGATGGCACATGACAACAACAATTTTAACGAAAGTTTACAGAAAATTTGGATTTTCATTCATTCATTGTGGCACATTTTCTTCCCTACCCCGCCTCCCCCCGTTTGCTGTTCTCTTTAAAAGATTTTTTCATTGTTGCACTATTTCTGCTTCCCTCCACCCTCCAGTCCACTTTGTTATGCGTTTCTTATTCTGGACTATTGTCATGTCAGTAATACCTAATCATATATTTCACTTAGACAGTCCTTTTCCTCATCTGTTTTAATATAGTGTTTATTTTCTATCCTGTCTTGTAACAGTGGCATTATGCTGTATTTGTCCTTTTGTGGCTGAGATATTTCACTCAGCATAATGTCCTACAAGGTCACCCATTTTGTATAATATTTTAATGAGTTCCTTGTTTTTTCAATACTGTGTTGTTTCCATTGTGTGAATTATACCACAGCTTCTCTATTCACTTGTTGATGGGCACTTGAATTGCTTCAATCTCTTTGCTCTTGTGAACAATGGAGCAACAAACATGGCTGTGCATATAAATGTGTTTTCTTGATGTTGAGCTTCAATTCATATTGAAGTCTGCAGTTCTTCACCTTCTGCAACAAATGCCTCAGGTCCTCCTCAGTTTTAGCAAGCAAGATTGTGTCATCTGCATATGCAGGTTATTAATGAGTCTTCCTCAAATCCTGAAGCCACATTCCTCCTTATAGAGCCCATCCTCCAGAATGATCTGTTCTACATATCAATTAAAAAGTTGTGGAGATAGGATGCACCCCTGGTTTATCTCTTTTCCTAGTTTCAAATCAAGCAGTTTTTCCTTTCTCTGTTCTGACAACTACCTCCTGGTCCAAACAGGATTTTCCATAAGCACAGTCAAGTGTTCTGAGATTCCCATTCTTCTCAGAGGTAGTTCCAGTTTGTTGTGATCCATGCAGTCAAATTCCTTTGCATGGTCAGTAAAACAGATAAACATTCCTCTGGTACTCTGCTTTCAGACAAGGTCTATCTAACATTGGCTATAGATAGATTGTGCCATGGCCTGTTCTAAATGCAGTTTTCACATCTGGAAGTTCTCTGTTGATGTGCTGTTCTTTTCCTTTTGGCAGTACCTGGAATAATTGACATTCTTTTACAATTCCATTCAAAGACATAAATTCTTCTTTTGTTTTCCATATTCAATGTATATAAAGCAATTGAAAGTATCAAAATATGGATCAGTTTTTAAGTTTACATTTTTGCTCTCTGGCACTTTAAAGAGGTTTTCTTTTTACAGTGATTTGCTCAATAGTGTAAGTCTTTTGATTTTTTAATTGCTACTTATGTGAATATTAATTGCAAAATTATGAAATCCTTGACTTCAATCTTTTTTATTAATATGATGTTATTAATTGGTTTGCTTGTGAGAATTTTCATTTTATTGATATTGTAGGTAATTTATAGTTAAGGCTGTAGTCTTGAATCTTCCTCAGTGTTGCAAGTAGTTTTCAATTTTAACAAGCAAAGTTGTGTCATCTGTTTATTATAAATTGTTGATAAGTCTTCCTCAATTCCTGATACCTTTATCTTCTACACATATTCCAGTATATCAAATTATTTTCTATGTATACAGTTTGAATCAGTGTGGAGGAAGGTTACAGCTCTGATGTACACCTTCCCCGATTTTTCAACTCTGCAATATTTTCTTGTTCTATTTTTATAACTACCTCTTGTGAGAGAGAGAGAGAGAGATAGACAATTAAGTGTTCTGAATACCCATTATTTCAAATGGTCATAACTTATTATTACCCATAAATTCAATATTTTGCATAATCAATAAAATGCAAATAAGTATCTTTCTTGTATTTTCTGCTTTTAGCCAAGATCCATCTGACATCATCTATGATTTATCATGTTACATAGCATCTTTTAAATTCAACTTGGATTCCTACAGTTTCTTTTACTGACCCAACTATTTTCAGTCAAATTTTACTTGAATATGATATTAATAATTTTTTAATTCTCTTGAATCAACATTTTTGGGATTAGAACAAACATGGATCCCTTCCTGTCTATTGGTCAGGTAGCTGCATTCAAAATTTCTCTGCATAGACTTGTGAACACATCCAGGGCTGTACCTGTTTGATGAAACAACAAAATTGGTATTCTACACATTCCTGGAGCCTTATTTTTGCCAATGGCTTTACTCTACTTTTGACCTTTTTCTTCAATCCCTTTGATTCTTGACCATATGCTACTCTCTGAAATCCTTCAGTATTTACTCATTCTTTTTGGTACAGTGACTGGGTATTTCTTCAATCTTCATGTCTCATATTTTCTGCATCATTCAATTCCCCTTCTGAATTATTCATTACTGCAACTCAAGATTTCTTTTGTGCGTCAGTCATTTCAGCTTGAGTAATGTTAGAAAAGCTCTCCCTTTTGTCTTTTTAATTTTTTTCATTTTTAATTATAAAACTTTGTTTTATCTTATTAATTAATATCAGATAAGGCAAAGTCAATGTCATATTTAGCTCCCATGACCTTGTTTTGATTTTCTTCAGCTTTATTTTGAGCATGCACATGACCACTTAATGGTTTGTTTTACATCCCCCACCCGTTGTGTTTTTTGAGTGCTGATAGTCAGATTTTCCAGTTTCTATCCATGGGTATAGTTATTTTTATTCCTGTGTATTCTATCAGTTAAGACTCACCTGTATAATTGCTGTTTGTTGTTTTTAAAAGTAATTGCAGTGAAAAAATTATTGAATGTAAAAATTTCCGTCATGCCATCTCCAGCTTTACTTCTGTCACCCAGATCATATATACTGCCAGTCCTTCTCTGTTTCAACCTTTTGCATTCCAGTCACCAATTATTATTTTTGCGTCTTGATTCTATGTTTAATAAATTTCAAATAGAAGATATTGGTAGAAAACCTCAATTATTTTTTCTTTGGCTTTAGTTTTTAGTGATTTGAACACTATTCATGATAACAAATTTTGCCAGTACACTTATGTCTTATCATTGATAGCACTTTTATTCAGGACAATATTGAAATATCCTTTGTGATAATGCATGTGACATCCACTACTCATCATCAGTCTGCCATCATAGATCATATGACTTTTTGATTAAACATGTCAGGAGAGGGCAGGGTTTAGGTTGACTGTTCATAGGGTCTCTATGAGTCACACTCATATCAATGGCACCTAACTATAACAATATCAGATCATTTCTGTCCATTAACGGCTAGGATATTTATCTTTATGCATTTCATTGTTATACTGGCTCATATCAAGCAATATCTGGTCAGAGCTTTGCACCGATGAAGCTAATAGTGTACTGATGAAACTGTTTAAACTTGAATGTTCAGCCAGGACTGAAGGCAGTCTACTTAGCTAAACCACGGTGCCAGTGAAAAAAAACATACAAATTTTTCTCTTTCCCTTAAGCCATTTTGAGCTTACTACAATTCCTTACTGTTAGTTGATTCTCATTTTTATGTTCATATACTAATGAATCTCTTCATACCAAGTATACTATTTTAGTAAATATAAATTTCTCAAGATAAAAGTATACATAATTTTATGCACTAAAATCATGTTATATACTTATTTTATTTTGACTTTGACAACATCATATAAAACATAAGCATAAGATGAAATTTTAAGAAAAATACTATATTTGACTCTAAATTTGGTAAAAAGGTGCTGTATCTATTTCTAGATTTTTTTAAAAAGCACCATACCACCTTCCACAGTGGTTGCACTATTTTACACTCCCACCAACAGTGAATAAGGGTTCCAGTTTCTCCACAACCTCGCCAGCATTTGCTGTTTGCTGTTCTGTTAAATTTTGCTATTCTGACTGGAGAGAGATTATATCTCATAGTTGTTTTAATTTGCATCTCTCTTAGAGCTAGGGATTTTGAATATTTCTTCATGTGCTGGTTAGCCATCCGAATGTCATCTTTGGCGAAGTGTCTGTTCATATCCTGTGCCATTTTTCTATTGGATTATTTACCTTTATCTTGTTGTGGTACTCAAGTATTTTATAAATTCTGCATATATATCCCTTATCTGATATGTCATTACCAAATACCTTTCCCCAGTCTGTGGCTTCCCTTTTTACCCTGTTGGAGAAGGTTTTGGATGTGCATAGGGATTTGATTCTTAGAAAGTCCCATTCATTTATTTTAGCTTCTCCTGGTTGTAGGGTTGTTGCTTTTTTTGTTTGTTTTATTTATGTTGACTCTTCATTGACCCACCTGCATATTTCCTCAGTGGAAAAGAATTTTACTACCAGTTCAAAAGTACATCCCTAGCTGCTCTGCTGGAGAAAGATTGGAAATCTCCTACTGTGCAATTTACTGACTCTGAAAACTTGCTGGAGTGTCAGTTATAAGTTGCTTCCAATTCAAAAGCATATTTATGACAAATCGTGGCTAACCTTGAGAAGAAAGGAAATCCAAGAACACTTGATCGTGCTCTTATAAAACCTATACCTAGATCTGGAGGCAGTTATTAGAACAGAGCAAAGAAAGACTGAAAGTTACAAAGAAGAAGTGCGTCAAGGATGCATTCTATCTCCATAGCTTTTCAAACTACATACAGAATATATCATTTGGGAGTCTGGAGTCTGGTCTTTATGAGGAGGAATGCAGGATAAGACTTTGAGGAAGACTTATCAACAACTTGTTTTATACAGATGGCACAACCTTACATATCGAAACTGAGGAGGACCTGTAACAACTGTTGCAGAAGATCAAGTACTGTGCTGTCTTCAGTAAGAATTGAAGCTCAACATCAAGAAGACAAAAAGTCTCACCACTGGGCAAATTGGCAGCACCATGGTAGATGGAGAAGAGATTGAAGTTATTAACAATTTCAACTTCCTCATGTCCAAAATCAGTACTCTTTGTACCAGCAGTCAGAAAATCAAAAGATGAATTAGGAAAGTCTGCTCTCATGGACCTCTCTAGAGCACTGAAGAGCAAAGATCCCAGTTAAGAGATGAAGGTGCCCCTGATCCAGGCTATGATCTTTGCAATTATTTGCTATTCATCAGAGAGCTGGACAATTAATAAGGATGACAGAAGAAGAGTCGATATCTTTGAGTTGTGGTGCTGAAGAAGAGCATTGAATGTACAATGGACTGCCAGGAGAACACATAGGTCTCTCCTGAAGAGGGTGGGACCAAGTTGGACATGTTACCAGGAGTGACCAGTCCTTGGAGAATGACATCATATTTGGAATGATGGAGGGCCAATGCAAGAGAGAAAGTCCTTGGATGAGAGGGACTGATGCAGTGACTAGGGTAATAGGAGCAGGTGTGTTGGAGACAGTGAGATTGGGTCAGGATAAGGCAGGGTTCAGAGCTACTGTCCATGGGTTTGCTATGAATCACAAGTGACTCGATGGTACATAAAAACAACATGCAGTCTTCAGAATATGGGAGCCAAGAACATTGTCTTTGGCTCATCTCCATCTACATATTGTACTACTGTCAAGGTTGGACTTCTTCAATGGGTCTCAACACACACTTGAGAACCAACCTTTGAAATTCTCAATTGTCTCATAACATTTACTTAGCTTTCTATATGTGGTAGATTGTTAGTCTTTTAAATATCCCTGGAGTTTTTTTCCACCTGTCCTTACCTCTCTTCAACTTTCCAAAGTCACTGCAAGTGAATGATTTTGTGTGAATGGCTGTTTCCATCTCTTCCTGACTGTGATAAAATGTCCTTGTATGTTCTTTCTTGTCTCAAGGTAGAGATTTTAAAGTCCTTTCTGAGACCATAATGGTAAAGGGAGTGAAAGAAAAAGAAACCACCTTACCATGATGATATATTCCTGAATCAGCCTTCGTAGATGTAAATAAATTACTGTATACAGCCAGTTACAAAATAGCATAAGGATATAGGTAAATATATGTCACTCTTCCATTGCCAGATGTCTCAGTAATTAATGGTAATGCCACTTCATTTTTTAAGGATCAGGTTAAATGTACCTTAATAACCTGGAAATAATTTTTTGAAGTCTCATGAACATGAATTAAATTGTTACTATTAAGAAACACATTACTTTACTTCCCTTTTCTGAGATACATATATCTCCTTCCAAAATGATTATATGTATGACAAGTCACAGGATAATTGGAGGCAGTAAGGACATTTTATTGTCTTTCACAATTAATCCTAAAAAGGGAGAAAAAATCTTGTATAATGCATATATAATTTCATCTTTGTTGTCTTCAACAATAATGGGTAGTTGGCCTGTCCTAGACGGAAACAAACTTTTGTAGAACAAAATAAGGTCAAAAAAATTACAAAACCTTAGTTACAGGAAAGCAATTACTGATAACTTTGTGAATATTATTCAAAGATAATTTAACAAGGGATTTTGGCACAAAATTAATTATTACACAAGTACAGCTGCATTCAAATAGCTAATTTTTACAAACTAAAAAGAGATTCTAAGAATTTCAGGCCTAATGAACTCCTTTCATCCTGACAATAAAGTCATAGAATTGCTTAGGAATATTTTCAACCAACTTCAGGAGAACATTTAACCTCAAAATAGAGTTTATTTAATCTAGCTTATTTATTTCTTCTTAACAATTTACTATTAATTGAATATAAAGTGTTATTTTCAGTACACTTCCTCCCCATCTTTCTGGGAATCTCAACAGGCCACAGGACATTCACAAGCTCCCTCCCATTTCTCCTCTGTCATCTATACTGATAAATACTAACAAATAACAAAGAATGAATAAAATCTATCATTATTTTCATGAAGTAAGCATATGAATACCTAATAAGAAATACAAGTTACAATATAATTTTTACATTTAATTTGTGAAGTAATAGACAAAGTTTACTTTTACTTAGTTTGTCTTTCATTGTCCTTAATATCCATAAGGAAAACAGTAGGAATAAAAGTATGGTAGCATGAACATAACCCAGGATTATGTAAACAGTTAACATTTTAAATGAACATTCTGGCTAAAAAAACCCCAGTGGATATTTGAATCTATCCACCTTAGAGAAAAGTCTGATATCTTTCTAAAAATTAGCCATTGAAAACCCTGTAAAACAAAATCTACTCTGATACCCATGGGTCAAAATTAGTAAGAATTAGCTCAGTTGCAACCTGTGGTATCACAAAACAGTCCTGGAGCAGAAACTCAGAGGCAAGAACTTTTCCCTAGTACTGCCTCATGGGATTTGGACATAAGTCCTTCTAAATGTGAAATAGGCATCAGTGTGAGAGTCCAGCGGCAATACGAGGTGCCAAGACAGTACAGAATTGACCTGTAGCCTAAACCATCATACCAAAGGGTGGCTGAGGTAGCGCGATGCGGCAAAGCAATGAGATGCGTCAAGTCGGAATGCAAGGGATCGTAATGTAGAAGGGAAAGGGATGGAACAAGACACATGCATGAGGGAAATAGGGAGGGCACTGAATGTATTGGTCTTTTTTCTGTAAAAAGGAGTGACTTTCAGCTGCTCTTTTCGTTAAAACATTTATCTGTCAGATACTGTTCTAAAGCTAATCATCCAAATTAAGACAGACTAGGAAGAAGGATTGGTTATCCAATCCCAAAATGTAATAGGTGTTCAAAAATCCTATGTACAAAAGATCACAGTTGTGGTTATAGTAATGAAAATATGGATCTCACCATCAAGATAAATGGGCAATTGTTTATTTAAACATACAGTTATGTATATAGGGTTGGGACAGGGAGAAAATGCTTGTAAAATAATGAGAAGTCTTTCTTTTGTTACTCTTTTAGCCTCAGAATCTCTCCTTCTCAGCCAAAACTAAGAACAATGTCTTCAAGATTTGATAATTTTAGAATACTCTTGACAAAATAAACTGATAGATGAAACATGTCAGTATATTCACTGCTAAGAGTACTTACAAGAATTAGCTCCTCTGCTTCTTAAATACACAAGACATTAATGACAAACATACACTTTTTAAAATGTAATCAATTAGAAAAGAATTGCTTAATTTATCAGATAAATTGTGTGAATTTATTATGTTTGAATATTGGAATATTCTTGTACAGTTTCAGTTTACAATATTTTGAATGAAAGTAACAAAATTAAACAGTAGTTTTAAACAATGAAAACAGTAAAACCATAAAAAACCTAAATCTGATGACAGCTCATTTATACACACACACACATACATACATATATGAATGCATCTGTATGTAAGCCATGGTGTCTTCAATAACACATAAAAAATGGACAAGAAGACTAACATATAATT
>NW_006399808.1:12516461-12526406 GCF_000299155.1 Elephantulus edwardii | reverse complement strand
AAGTTCACATGCAAGGTAGAGGTGAAGTAAGGAACTGCTTATGAGGTTTTCCGTCCATTACAACAACTAAGAAATAGTGAGAAGAGTTGAGACCTCAGAAGGCTTTTAGGACCAATTAGTAAGCTCTGTGTCCAGGAGAAAATTAATATACTTACCAGTAATGCTAATGCTCACTCACAGTTTTTCTGGGAGGAACTAAATTGTTGAAGCATCCTCCTTTGTTTCCAGCTGGGAGCTGGGGCCTGTCAGTCCTGTCTGCCACGAGGACCTGATGTGGGCCACCTTGGCCAAGTGTCCTTCAGAGCCACACTTAAAGCAAGTGAGTGGGAGCTTCCTCTGTACTCCCTTGACTAGAGGTTTTTCTAACTCCAGTATTTTCAAGGGCTGACAAACTTAGGGTTGGTAGATAAGATCAAATAGCAAGTTACTTGTTTTGGGGGCTAAATAAGCCAAAACCAGTAGATAGTGTAATAGTCTATGAGATCAGTTCCAAATAACTGATGGCCAAACAGTGATGAGTCTCATGCAGGATCCAAATTGAGGGAAAAGCAAGAAAATGTGTCCAGACATCCATAGACAAGTTGCATGCTAAGCCTGTGAGGCAATTCCCTCATAACTCACATCATAACTCTGCAAATATCATTATGGAAATGATTACATTATATAAACTCAACAAACTGTGGCTGACTCTGAGAAGAATGAGAATCCCAGAACACTTGATTATGCTTTATGAGGAGCCTATACTTGGACCAGAAGGCCATCATCAGAACAGAGCAAGGAAACACTCCATGGTTCAAAATTGGGATGTGTGTACACCAAGGATGTGTCCTATCTCCATATCTTTTCAATCCATATGTGGAGCAAATTATATGGGAAGCTAGGCTCTATGAGGAGAAATGTGGCATCAGGATTGGAGGTAGACTCATCAATTATCTGCGTTATGCAGGCGACACAACCCAGCTTGCTGAAACTGAGGAGGACCTGAAGCACTTGCTGCAGAAGGGCAAAGACGGCAGCCTTCAACATAGATTGAAGCTCAACAGCAAGAAAACAAAGATTCTCACCACTGCCCGATTGGCAGCATCGTGATAGATGTTGAAGGGATCGAGATTGTTGACAGCTTTAGTTTGTTTGGCTCTACAATCAACACCCTTGGTACTACTAGCCAGGAAATGAAAAGACAAATTGTGTTGGGAAAGTATGCTGTCAGAGACCTCTCCAAAGTACTGAAGAGCCATGATGTCAGTCTGGAACTAAAATGCACCTGATACAGGTCATTTTCTTTACAATTACTTGCTATGCATCAGAAAGCTGGACAATGACTAGGGATAATAGAAGGAGAATTGATACCTTTGAGCTATGGGCTGGAGAAGAGTATTGAATATACATACCATGGACTGCTAAGAGAACAAATACGTTCATCCTGGAGAGGGTGAAGCCAGACTGCCCCTTGGAGGCAAGAATTCTGAAGTTTCATCTGACATTCTTTGGACATATTGCAAGGTGGGACTAATCCTTGGAAAGGGAAGTCATGCTTGGCAAGGTGGAAGGACAGCACAAGAGAGAAAGACCTTTGATGAGATGGATTGATTCAGTGACTGGGGTAATGAGGGTAGGTATATCAGAAACAATAAGATTGGTACAGGATAGAGCAGGTATAAGGCTGTTGTACATAGGGTCAATATAAGTTGCAGGTGACTCAGCAGCAAACAACAACAACAAAACTATCATTAAAGTATGATTACATTAGAGCAAATCCCCTCCAATGAATGGATACATCATGATTTCTAATCCAGAGAATCATGGGCAGCCAAGTTGACGCAAAACCTTAGTTATTAGAAACATCATCATTTTTCTGTTGTAAACAAATACTTATTAATCTATTTGAAAAGACTATTTGTGAAAGATAAGTTGAAATCACGAATGATCTTCTATTACTGTGCTGACCAAAACATACTAATAGGCGTTGCCAGCTTCTACTGACAATGTGTTTTGGCCTCTGTCCTTCGAAATCTGTGCAATTAATCCTCCAATCTTGTGACCTTAACTGCCGCTGGCTAACACTGTCATGGGAAGCCACATAATGAAAAATCTCTTGTACTGACTGTGGGATTTTGTATTTTCGGATTTTTTTTTCCTTTCAAATTTTCAGTCACAGCTATTAATCTTGAAATGTATGTTCCTGGGAGAGTATCAATAACCTTGACCTTTTCCTCATTCTTCTGCAGACCATGACTCAGATCTACAGAAGCTTATTTTTCAATTATTTTTAAGTAGGTCTTTGCAATTCTTAAAAAATTGAAAAGGTAAGCATAGTTCCCAAAGAAATTGACATTTCCTAAATGCCAGTACTGAAATAATCTCTGTGTTGTTGGCTTTATGATGTGCCTTTTAGTTTCAAGACAACTAAGGACAGCCATCAGCATTTAGAAACCAGAAGTAGAAAATGTATGCAAACTGGTATCTTTAATAACCCTGTAAGCAAGGAAAATTTCCTTCTTTGGCAATAAGATACAAAGGAAAGACTTGAATATAATATGCAAAAGCCACCCAACACAGTTGTTGTTTGTTGTTGTTATGTGCCATTTAGTTGCTTGCAACTCATAGCAACCCTATGTCCAAGAGCCCTAAATGCCGTTCTAACCTGTGCCAATTTTGCCATCTCAAACACACTCATTCCCACCACCCCAATTACAGAGTTAATCCATCTCATCGAGGGTCTTCGTCTCCTTCACCGCCCCTCCACTCTCCCAAACATGATGTCCCTCTCCAAGGACAAGTCACTCCTTGCAACATGCCCAAAGTATGTCAGATGAAGCTTCAGAATCCTTGACTCCAAGCAGCATTCTGTCTTCACCCTTCTCTGGACAAAACTGTTTGTTCTTCTAGCAGTCCATGGTTCATATTCAACGCTCTTCTCCATCACCACAGTTCAAAGGCATCCTTGTCCAACTCTCTGATGCATAGCATGTAATTGCAAAGACTATAGCCTGGATCAGGCGCACCTTAATGCCCATCCTGATGTCGTTGCTCTTACGTACTCTTGAGAGGTCCCTCACAGCTGACTTTCCCTATGCAATTCATCCTTGATTTCCTGGCTGCTGTTACAAAGAGTGTTGACTGTGGATCCAAGTAAACTAAAACTGTTAACTATTGCAATCTCTTCAGCATCCATACTGATGCTGCCAATTGGCTCAATGGTGAGAATCTTTTGTTTTCTTGATGTTGAGCTTCAATCCATACTGTAGAGTCCTGATGGCTTGAGACCTAGACCATCACATCAAGGGCTGGTCAAGGGGAGACAGGTGTTGAATGGTGTAGGCAAAAGTAGGAAGGGATGGTGATGGAATAGGGAAAGGGTGGATAAAAAAAATAAACCAGAAAAACAAAAACCCAAAACATGCAGCAAGGTTGAGCAGCAACATTGAATCTATTTGTTATTTTTTCTAACTGGATAAATGGCTTTCATCTGCTCCTCTGTAAAATACTTGACTGTCAGATACTATTAGATATATTTTAAATAATTGAGACAGACTAGGAAGAAGGATTGGCCATCCACTTCTGAAATGACAGGCCTTCGAAAATCCTATGTACAATAGAGCACACTTAGACTATCCACACAGTAGAAAGAATTATAAATAAACCAAGTCCAAATAGAATTTAAGAGAAAATGTCAACTGATCTCCATAAAAACATTGTGAATGTAGAAAAAAGACAAGTAAAACATTGAAGGTGCAGAAGGAAGTATTTTTTTAGTTTGAATTTATTTCAGAACACAAAAGAAAATGCAGAACACATTTATTTCTTATTCTTAGTAATAATAATAATAATACACACACATATATATATAGATATATCTCTATCTATCTGTCTATCTATCTATCTATCTATCTATCTATCTATCTATCTATCTATCTATATGTATTTAATGCTTTAGTTCATTAGAATTGGATATGAAAATTTTTACATTCCATGGGGAAAAACTGTGAAATGAAATATTCACAGGAAAACTTAAGAGCAGATTTACTTTGAAGAAATTCAAATTAACAATTTGCAAAACAATCTGATAAAACACTCCCACACTCTAGAACTTGGGTCAACTTGAAGCACTGAAGACTGTTCACTGTACAAGGTCAGAATATACTGTTAACACCCATTTCAACGTGGACAACTGACACTTTGAATTGTGAAACATGTTGGAACTTCCCAGGAAACAAATTAGTGATTTAAAATACATAAACAGGATAGCAATGATTATCTTTTAAAAGGTAATTAAAATGATTGCCTGAAAAAATTGAAAATTAAATCATCCACCGTTAACTTATTTTTTAAGACAAAATGCTGAAGAAATAAAATGTGTAAAACTATGAAAAGGTTGAATTCTGATACTTTTAAATGCTACCAATAATTTGTAAATAGAAAATAAAGACATGTGCATGTATAAAGATTCTGGGAACATGCCCAAACATTTATTTTATATCACTGTCAGAAATGAGGGGTGGGGGAATTCTTTTTGTAGTAGAAAATTGTTGATAATGAGGATGGGAATTAAAAAATCTAGAAATAAAGGAACTGTGCTTATAAGTAATAATTCTAAGAATTAAAGGTGAATCCATATTTTAATCTGTATTTTATCTTTCTAACTATAGAAACAAAATAGATTAAAGATAAGGCAGGCAGGAAAGAAGAGATTGCTGAATCTGAAAAGACGACACAGATGCGGGTTTGAAATGGAACGTTTTATTTTATACTGAGTTGTTGTGTTTTTTACTATTGTTTCATATTTTTTGTTGGTGTGCTTAGAAAGTTTATATACATTGTGTTTCACACTATTATTCATTTTGATTCTATTTTATAGATTCTCATACATTATGTTTTATAAAATTAATAACCATTGGATATTGCCCAGTATTATTTACCCTCTTTTCTCTGATCCTTCCCGTCCTCTCCCTCCACCCATCAAACTGTGCAACCCTGTGGTCTCTGACGACAACTTGTTTGGATAGAAAGTCTTAAAGTTCTCATTAACTCATATTTTGCATTCTTGTTGCTGTGTGCTGTAGAGTTAGAATTGACCCATAGCTGACGCTGCAGTGCGTTTACAGAGGCAGTAAACCACATGGAAGAAGACTTCTATCCTTTCTCCTGAGAGCAACTTGTGGATTCAGATCTCCAAAATGAAACCCAGAAACACCACTTTAATTTTGGTAGAAATCCACATAGAGAAGTGGCCAGCTCTGGTAATTTTAGAAAATACAATTACTTATTTTGTTTGGATTGGTTGCCTTTGAGTGGCTTTTCATACTCATGGCAACCTCGTATGTGACCAACATCTGCTCAACAACTGACGTGGGGTTGTTTATTTACTTTTTCCCCTCTCCATTTTGCATTGTTTTGCATACAGACTTTGTATGCATTGTGTTTCACACTCTCCTTCATTCACATCATGTTTCATACAATCATTCTCATTCATTATGCTTTATACAATCAATCACCATTAAATGATGCCCATCGTTACTCTGTCCTTCCAGATCCCCACTGGATCTTTCCCATTTCCTTTGCCCCCTCCCTCCATCCAACAAATTATGTGACTTTATGATTTCCCCCCCTGCCCACCCTCACCCCTCTGTTTCTACCTCTTTCCCCCCTTGGATCCCCATAGGTGTTTTAGCAGTTATCCTTCTGTTTTTAAAATAATGATCCTAAGCAGTATTTCTCATTATGAAACTGAGTTACTTCACTCAGCATAATGCTTATTATGTTGTAATTTTGAAATTTTCGAGAACGTACCAATCACATATTCCATCATGAGAATGTACCACAATTTCCCAATCCATTCAATTGTACTTGAACATTTGGGCTGCTTCTATGTTCTTGCGATTATGAATCATGCTGCTATGAACACTGGTGTACAACTAAATCTCTGTTTGTGTCCCAGTTTTGATCTTTTTGGGATTTTAGAAGTATATTAGCAGGACTTTCTTTTCCAATGCCTGTAGTGGACTGCTAAAAATTTGACTGGCAACTGCGCACAGTAACTCTTTGTGTTGTGAAGAGAATTTTGTCATTATTTCCAAACTGTGGTCTCAACTGAACTTTAGTTGCTATTTCCAGTTCTGAAAGATTGTCCCCAATTCTTTTTCATATGCTGCTGTATGTGTTGAAAAGTAGACTGCAACTCTATGCATCATAGCTCTGAACCTTGCCCTACGTGACCCAGTCCCACTGTCTTAGACACATCTACCTCCCTTATCCCTGTAATTGTGTCAATTCATCTCATCCTGGGTCTTCCTCTCTTATGTTGTTCCTCCACCCTTCTAAGTATGATGTCCTTTTCCAAAGACTGGCCTCTCTTGGCCACATGCCCAAACTATGTGAAACAGAACTTAAGAATAGTTGCCTCTAAAGGAGAACTTTGATTTCACTCTCTCCAAGAAAGGCCTACTTGTTCTCCTGGCGGTCCAAGATATGTTCAGTACTTTTCTCCAGCACCACAACTCAAAGGCATCAATTCCTCTTCTGTCATCCTTAATCATTGTCCAACTCTCTGATGCATAGCAAGTAATTGGGACTACCATAGCCTGGATTAGTTACAATAAGGGTGCTTCAAATTCTTGACTCTTGGGACCAAGGGTGTTGATTAAGGATCCAAGTAAGCAAAATGGTTGACAACTTCAATCTTATCTTCACTTATCATGATATTACCTAATGACCCTGTGGTTAAGAATTTTTGTTTTCTTGATGTTGAGAAGGAATCCATATTGAAGGCTATAGTTGATCTTCTTAAGCAAGTACTTTCAGCAGGCAAGATTGTGTCATTACAGTTTCTTAATGCAGGGTCATGATGAGTCTTCCTCTAATCCTGATGATATATTATTATTCATATCATTTAGCTTTTGAGATGGTTTGCTTTTCATGCATAATGAATGTTGTTATTATTGTTGAGTACAATAGAGTTGTAACTGACTCATAGCTGACCCTCTGGCCAGTTTTTAAAGGCAGGTAATTAAAGGGAAGGAGATTGCCCATTCTTCTCCTGTGGAACAACTAGTAGCCTTGAATTGTGTGCCTTTGGGACTGCAGCACAGCTTCTTGCTACTAGGCCACCAGAGCTCATATTGCATACATATAGGGAAAAGGTTATAGAACTGATAAACGTTTTTCTTGATTTTAAGCCATTTAGTATTCCCTTGCTCTGTTTTGACAACAGCTTGTTGGTCTAATTTTTGCAAAAGCACAATTAAATTTTCTGGGATTCCCATTCTTCTCCTCAGTGTTAGCCATTATTTATTATGATTCACATAGTCTAATGACTTCGTATAGTCAATAAAAAACAATAGACCTACCTCGCTTTAGTACTGTTGGCTTTAAGTCAAGATACATCTAACATCAGCAATCATATCCCTAATGCCACTTCCTCTTTTAAACCCATCTTGAATTTCTGATAGTGCCCTGTTGATGTATAATTTTAAACATTTTTGGCTGATCTCCAGAAAGATTTTACTTGAACGTTATATTAATGATGTTGTTCAAGAATTTCTATATTTTGTGGAATATAAAAGATTTGGATACTCAGCCTTAATTTTTTTAAATTTACTTTCTTTTTGTTGTTTAAAAGAGACTTAGAAGGGCATAAATTATTTCCACAATTTCTACATACATGATCCATTTCTATTTATTAAGTCCTTCATGTTGCGCAAACAGTCAAATTTTCTTTTTACAATTATTCCGTATCTATTAAGATAAACTCATTGCTTTCTAAGCTTCCTATATGTCTCCAGTTCCTATTTTTTTCAGTTTGATCTCATAGAGCTAGTTCTTTAAAAGAGTACAGTATTGGGCTCTCTGCTCCTCTTCAGCTGACAGATTGTCCTCTCATCTCTTACAGCCTCAGCCACATCCCTGAGACATGATGGTGAAGGTCAGAGTAAATGGATTTGGCTTCATTGGACACCTGGTCACCAGGACTACTTTTACCTCTAGTAAAGTGAATGTTGTTGCCATCAATTACCCTTCATTGAACTCAACTGTATGGCCTATATGTTCCAGTACTGTCAAGGCTGAGAATGAAAGCTGGTCATCAATGGGAAAGCCATCATTATCTTCCAAGAGCGAGATCCCACCAACATCAAGTGGGGTGATGCTGGTGCTGAATATGTTGTGGAGTCCACTGGTGTCTTCACAATCTTGGAGAGGCTGAGGCTCACTTGAAAGGTGGTGCCAAACAGGTAATCATCTCTGCTGTTTCTGCCCATGCTTCCATATTTGTGATGGATATGAACCATGAAAAAGTATGACAACTCTCTCAAGATTGTCAGCTATGTGTCCTGTACTGCCAACTTCTTGGCTCCCCTGGCCAATGTCATCCATGAAAATTACAGCATCATTGAGGGATTCGTGACCATAGTCCAGGCTACCACTTCCATCCAGAAGACTGTGGATGGCCTCTCTGGAAAGGTGTGGTGTCATGGCTGTGGATTTACCCCGAACATCATCCCTGCATTTACTGGCACTGCCAAGGCCGTGGGCAAGGTGATGACTGAGGTGAATAGGAAACTTATGGGCATGGCTTTCCATGTTCCCAATCCCAATGTATCAGGTGTGGATCTGACCTGTTGTCTCGAGAAAGCGGCCAAATATGATCACATCAAGAAAGCAGTAAAACAAGTATCAGAAAGGCCCCTCAAGGACATCCTGGGATACAGTGAAGACCACGTTGTCTCCAATGACTTTAACAGTGATACTCACTGTTCCACTTTTGATGCTGGGGCTGGCATTGCCCTGAATGACCACTTTGGCAAACCCATTTCCTGATATGATGATGAATTTGTCTACAGCAACTGGGTGGTCAACCTGACGGTTCACATGGCCTCCAAAGAATAAGAGTCCCTTGGACCACCAGCCCCAACAATAGCACTAAAAGAAAGAGAGACCTCAGCTGCTGGGGAGTCTTTACCGCAACTCAATCTACCCCCACACTGAGCATCCTGCATCCTTTACACATTTTCCATGCAGTCTCTCCTGAGAAAGAGAGGAGTTGGGAGAGCTCATCAATAAAGTACACTGTACTCAGCCACAAAAAAAAAAAAAATTTTTAAATAGAAAAATTAATACAATATTGAAAGCAGAAATCATAATGTATTTTTAAAAAAGTTTCCATTGGTTGTAGAACACTAGGCTGAATCTAATATTTTCCACCATGACAGTCAAGTAGAGATGTTATAACCGAGTGGCAAGGAGTTGTGCTGCCAATCCAAATACATGCGGTTTGAAACCACAAGCTGCTCCTCAGTAGAAGAATGGTAAATTTCCTCCTGTATGTTTTTCTGTTTCTGAAAACTCACTAGAGGAAGATCTATGAGTTAATTCTGACTCAACAGTACATAACAACAACAATTCTACTATTTTAGGATTAATTATAATGTTTCTTCATTGTTTCCCCATAAAATAATATCTTTCTATTCCGCCTACTTTTTAAATACTGCACATTCTCTTCTTTTCTTTTTGTTTTCTTTTTTTGTCAGTGCATTTAGTTATAGTTGACATTTTGTTTATTGTGTCTGAAGTTTTTATTTTTGTGTGTCTGTGACTTAATATTTTGGATAAAATATGGGTTAATTTTAGCCAACTTGAAAAAAATATTTTCTATGCACATCCAAAAACTTCTCCAAAAGGATAAAAAGGGAAGCCACAGACTGGAAAAAAGTATTTGGGAATGATATGTCAGCTAAGAGACTTATATCTAGAATCTATAAAATACTTGAGCACCAGAACAAGATAAACAATCCAATTGAAAAATGGGCACAGGATATGAACACACACTTCACCAAAGAAGACATTCAGGCCAATAAGCACATGAAGAAATGTTCAAAATCACTAGCTCTAAGAGAGATGCAAATCAAAACAACTATGAGATATCATCTCACCCCAGTCAGAATAGCAAAA
>NW_006399808.1:12515264-12516361 GCF_000299155.1 Elephantulus edwardii | reverse complement strand
TGTGTGTGTGTGTGTGTGTGTGTGTGTGTGTATTAGGTGCTGTCAAATTGGCTCTAACTCACCATGACCTTATATACAGCATAAGGAAATAATGTAGTATAGCCATGGTATGTCCACTTGCTTTACAGAGAACTTGTGGTTGCTGTGAGACTGAACACTATGACACTGATGTATCAAATGTGATAATGGTTTCCCATCACGGACGGTGTTGAGTGGAGCTTCCCAATTAAAACAAGCTTGGAAGCAGAAGTGGCATCCACTTCCAAAATAGCTTGCCTCCAGAAGCCTTATGAACTTGGAGAAAGGATGAAAGTTATCCAATTGTTCAGGTCTTTCATTCATAGGGTTGCTTTGTGTTGCCTATGACTCGATGGAACTTTTAACAACAACAACAACAGCAGCATCTTCACAATCTCTGTTCTATTCAAGTCCATTATTACTGCCACTATGTTAATTTAACTTTTTAATATTATCTTTTTCTCACTGAATTTCTATTTCACCAAGAATAATGTCTTTCACCAGGCTAGTCTCTCCTGATAGCATGCCCACTTTATGTGAAATGAAGTTTATCTATCCTTGGTTTCAAGGAGTATTCTGGCTGTAATTCTTCCAGGATGGACTTTTTTGTTGGAAATACATAGCATATTTCATATATTTTTCAAACACTATAACTTAAATGCATCATTTCTTTTGTTTTCACTGTCCAGCTTTTGCAAGTACATGAAGAATTTAAGAGCTTTATCTAATTAGATAATTGAATATTTATATAGAGGGAGGGAGGGAGAGAGAGCTATCTCAAAGCAATAGCTCATCTTATGTATTTTTAAGGTGTGACAATTTCCAAAGTCCCACGAACTCATTCAGGTAAGAACACATACTAGAGGTTTTTCCTTTGTTTTTATAATTTTATTAGTTTTAATGAACATTTGCAGAGATTTTGGGTTTTCATTCATTCATTGTTGCACTCTTTTCTCTACCCTCCTCCCCAGTTCATTTTTCTTCCCCCCCCCCCCGCCCGGAACCTATAGAACAGATGTAAAGAGAGTAGTACTACTGAGAATGAAAGAAATGAATTTGTTCCTTGATTTTGAATTTCT
>NW_006399808.1:12505299-12511903 GCF_000299155.1 Elephantulus edwardii | reverse complement strand
AAACGAATGGACAGAGAAGCTGTGGTATATTCGCACAATGGAATACTATGCTGCATTGAAAAACAAGGAACTCATGCAATATTATTCAAAATGGATGACCCTGGAGGACATTATGCTAAGTAAAGTATCTCAGTCATAAAAGGACAAATATTCTTTGCTACCACTGTTGTAAAACAGGACTGACATCAGGGTTGGGGGAGACTGAGAAAAATGGGTTCAATAATGCATACTGCAGTGAAACAGATAAGGGAGAAAACTCTTTAAAAGGGATATGTGATTAGGTATTTTTGTCATGACATGAGTCCAGAGTGAAGGCTGTATAGTGGTGTGGACCTGGGGTGGGGGAGGAATTGTAAAACAATAAAATAATTTTTCTTTTACTTTTCTAAGAAGGTAGTGTACTGGGGGAAAGGTTGGGAGGAGAGAAAAATGCAGCAATGAATGAATGGAAATCCAAAGTATCTGTAAATTTTCTTTGAAATTAATATTAAATTTTAAAAAATCAAGTAAATGAAAACATATTCATACTATGGAAAATTTTACAGGGAGTAAATAAATGATGTGCACCTTCAAAAAAAAAAAAGAAAAGAAAAAGAAAAGAAATGGTGTTTGTAAAGGCAACAGAAAATGCTGGAATACTTGAGCCTGTCAAACGTCAGGCTGTAGTTAATACCAATGACAGACAAACCAAACATACTCCTATTAAGTCAATCCTGACTCAAAGTGAACATTACAGTACAAAATAGAAGAATTACAGAGTTTCCAAGAATATAATCTGTGGTTGCAGACTGTTCCATCTTTTATCCACAGAGTAACTAGTGGTTTCAATTATCAATTTGAAACACACAAAATGGGTAAAATTATCACAATAAGTAATCTACAAAATATTTTGACCAGTGTTAACCTGTGCCATCCATGTCCATTTCTCAGGCGTAATGTCAACCCATTTCCTTGAAAATCTTTCTTTCTTCATCAACTTTCTACTTTCCAACATGACCTTTTTCCTAGTAAATGACCCTTCCTAATAACATGCCCGAAATATTTCAGATGAAGTCTCACCATCCTTTCTTCTTAAGGACCACTTTTGCTTCATGTCTTTTGAGATGGATTTTTTTTCTATTTATATCTTAGCATTTATTTTATTTCACTAATGTTTCTCATGAAAGATGAACTCAAGCAATGATTTTGATGTGTATAAGGAATTAACATAAAGTGCAACAAAACTGCATTTTACTAATTGTTATTATTATGTTCCTTTCTGTGGCCTGGGACCCATAGCAACCCTGTGTACTGAACTCTGTACTCTGGCCTGTTCTGAGCCAGTCTCATTAATTCAGACACATGACCCCCAATGCCCCAGTTACTTTATTTTGATACAGAGGACATTGAAAAAAAAGTTGAGCCTACTGGCATCAATTAAATTCTAACTCATAGTGACAGGCATCAATTCAAGTCCCACTAATAGTGACCCTATAGGATAGGATGGCATTGCCCTGAAGTAGTTTCAAGGCTGTAATCTTTAGAATAGAGATTGCCACATTTTTCTCCAAAAAAAAGGCAGTTGGATTCAAGTAGCTATCTTTTTGCTGGATGAGTGTGATGAGCTGCAAGTAGATACAGAGATGAGAACAGAGATCAAAGAACCTAAAGACTTCACAGGATGTGCTTTCTGATTTTTCCTGTTGTCCAAATGTACTTTTGTCTTTGTGCTCTGGGAAGATAGTCCTTTATCTGTATTATAAACTCCTGTGTTACTTATCTCTGTGTTTCTGTTTAAATAAACAAATTAAGGGGTTTTGGATTGTTTTCTGGGTTTGGGGTTTTTTTTTTACAAAAAAGCGTATATTATTTTTGTTTCTTCATTTTAAAGTACTCTAAGAGTTTCACAAATGGATGACTAGCTTGGACTGATATGCTATATTCAGAAGGAAAATATGAGCTGACAGTTTGCCATCCAAAATAATGAGAGTTTTTATACTATTCAACTTTCATTAAAGAAAAGTGTTTAGAACTTCCCCAGTAATCAACAAGTGTGTGTTTATTAAGTAGCTGAAGAAATTATTAAAATAATAATGAGATCTAATTAATTGCTATTATACATGTATACTATCATTTTACTGATTGAGTAGACAAAAAATATACAGTACTTCCCTTTCTGTCTATAACTTTGGGTTTGTGTAGGCAGGTTTTTGTTTTTGGTTTTTGTTTTTTCATTTGTTGTTGTTGTTATGTGCCATCGAGTCGCTTGCCTATGTACAAGAGCTCTAAATGCTGTTCTATCCTGTGCCAACCTAGCCATCTCAATCACACTTATTTCCACCGCTCCAGTCACAGAATCAATCCATCTCACCAAAGGTCTTCCTCTCCTTCGCTTCCCCTCCACTCTGCCAAACATGATGCCCCTCTCCAAGGACCAGTCCCTCCTTGCAACATGCCCAAAATATGTCAGACGAAGTTTCAGAATCCTTGACTCCAGGGAACACTCTGGCTTCACCCTCTCCAGGACAAACCTGTTTGTTCTCCTAGCAGTCCATGGTATATTCAACACTCTTATCCAGCACCACAGCTCAAAGGCATCAATCCTCTTTCTATTAGCCCTATTCACTGTCCAACTCTCTGATGCATAGCACATAACTGTGAAGACTATAGCCCGGATCAGGCACACCTTAGTCTCCAGCCTGACATCGTTGCTCTTCAGTACTCTTGAGAGGTCCTTACAGCCGACTTTCCCAATGCAATTCGTCTCCTGATTTCCTGGCTGCTGTTACCAAGAGCGTTGACTGTGGAGCCAAGTAAATTAAAACTGTTAACTATCTCAGTCTCCTCACCATCCATGCTGATGCTGCCAATTGGCCCAGTGGTTAGAATCTTTGTTTTCTTGACATTTAGCTTCAGTCCATATAGGAGTAAAACCTCTCTACCAGTACTTACGAGTTATACTTACCTATTATTTTTCCTGACTAAAACAAGCTTGAAAGCAGGGGTGCCACTCACTTCCAAAATGACTTGGGATAGCACCGGTCTGTACATTGCTGTGCAGAGGTAACTCGTGGTTATTGTGATGCTAAACACTGCCACACTGATGTGCCAAATATGATAACGGTTATTCATGGTAGACAGTGTTTGTTGAAGTTTCCCAATTAAAACAAGCTTGGAAGCAGGAGTGGCAATCATTTCTGAAATGGCTTAGCTCAGGAAACTCTATGAATAGTGCTCAGGTCTTTCATTCAAAGGGTCGCTTTGAGTCATCTACCACTTGATGGCACCTAACAACAACAACAGCAATATTTATGTACAAAATATAATCTAAACTTACTTATTTAATATTGAAAAAACTCCAAAATGGTAACACGTTAAGATTTTTTTCTTTTTTTGTGATAAGTAAAAATTTTATCCCACTCCTTAGAAAATACAAAGGTGGGGGAAAATAAGTTTATAAATTATTGAGTATATGCTTGAAAATATTAAATAAAAATTCTAGGTGACATTTCCTCAGAACAAAAGAGGTTATTTTTTTTAATCCATTCATTCATTCATTTATTTATTTCAATGAACATCTACAGAGATTTTGGAATTCCAGTCATTCATTGTTGCACTTTTCTCCCTGCCCACCCCCACCCGCCGAGGTTAATTAATTTTAAAACCTCCTGCTGAGAGAACCATTAATCAGAGCTTGGATGTCTAATATACTAACAGATTTTTCCTCTCCACTTTTAACCTATGCAGATTTCACCTCCTTTAACATTTCCAAGATAGCCATCTGAATTGAACTGTTCTTTTGCATTTATATTCTCCTATATAGAATTTTTTTTAACATGAAAATTTTGTCATCTGGCTGTTCTCTACTACCCACATCTGAGTTTAGACATGGTGATCTTCTTCTGTATTTTCAAAGCTCTGGAGAAAAGATTAAGGTTGTGGACAATTACAGCATGCTTGGCTCCACAACCAACACTCTTGGCACCAGCAGTCAGAAAATGAAAAGAAGAATTGCACTTGGAAAATCTGCTATTAGGGGCCTCTCCAGAGTACTGAGAAGTAATTGTGTCAGTCAAGAAACTAAGATGCACTTGATCCAGGCCGTGGTATTCACAATTACTTGCTGTGCATCAGAGAGCTGGACAATGATTAAAGATACCGAAGAATTGATGCTTTTGAGTTGTGATGCTGGAGAAGAATCTTAAACATATCATGGACCACCAAGAAAATGAGTATGTCTTAGAGGGAATGAAACCAAGTTTCTCCTTGGATGCTAGGATTTTGAAGTTCCATCTCATAAAATTTGGGCATGTGGCAGGGAGGGACAGGTCCTTGAATAAGGACATCATTTTTGGAAAGAGGGGAGAGTGCAGTAAAGGGCCTAATGTAGACATCAGAGCTTAGTTCAGTGGTTCTCCTCAGTAGGAGATTTTAAAAACAATTAACCTCATCCTGGATGAGATGAATTGGTACAGTAACTGGGGTATGGGACTAAGTGAGTCGGTGGCAGTGAGATTGCCTCAGGATAGGGCAGGTTTCAGAGCTGTTGTACATAGGATCGCTATGAGTCACAGGTGACTTGATGGCACATAACAACAACAATAACAACAACAAATCTTTATTGAAAGAAACTGCCTTTCTTTTGCAGAGTAGAGTGACTAGTGAAACTGATGGTATTTTGGTTAGCAGTTTTCACAAGTATTGGATCTCTGGTGGCCTAGTGGCTAGGGTGCTGTGCTACCAAAGCAATGGCAGGAAGTTTGAATCAGCTGCTCCATGGGAGAAAGAGGAACAATCTCCTCTTGTACAATTACAGCATCTGAAAATCCACTAGAAGTTCAGCTATTGGTTGGTTCTGATTCAAAGGCACAAAACAAGAACAGAAGCAAGGTTAACACATACTGTTCTTCTGTGTACAGCAGGTTGTTAATGACTCTTCCACAAGGATTACAACCAACAAAATTCCGTGTCATGGTTCTACTTTAAAACACGGGGAGTCTTGGCAATGATATCCCTACAGAGATTCAAGTAGGTTTTGACTGCATCCTGACGTTGTCAAGAGAAGGTGACATTAAAATGATGTATCGATGACTGAGGTCACAGAGGCCAATACCACAAGGGAAAGGGCCTCTAAAATCATTGATAATTTTAGTGTTGGTATTACCCATAACCCAATTAATAACTTACTATCACAGTTACACCCAATCATACAGTATGGTAATTTGTTACCTCCAAACCTTTGTCACCTGCCAGCTAGAATGCCAGTGAGCCATGTTGTCCACCACTGGGTAGAGATGATGTCTCCGCATTAGTCAATAGGACAGGAGAGGCCTGATGGTGAAATGGGAGAGGCTGGGCCAGAAAGATCTGTGTATCAGGAGAACAGGACTAGATCATTTCTGTCCAGCAGATGAAGTTCCCATCCTTCTTATAAGTGGATAAGTTATGACATTGAGTGACACCTACTCTAGCAACACCACTGAACCATGAGTTCAAATACATTCAATGACAGAGAATCTGTTTTCAACCACAAATCCATGTTAAAATATCTTCTCACTTTGTCATGCTAATTTAAAGATTTTCTACATTCTGATGACCTAACGACAGGAAGTGCTGCAGTCCTGAAGGCATGCGGTCCAAGGAGAAGAATAAGCAGTATCCTTTCGTGCAATTAACTGCCTCTGAAAACCCACCAAGGGTCAGATGTGGGTCGGCTCTGACTCGATGATGTACTACACAAGACATTGTTTATAAAAGCTTGCAAAAATCATTACTCTTCTTTATGTTAAGGGGAATTAACTAGTTTGTGTAACCAGATTATGGAATATATACATAAAGTATGTATGATAATAAACATATATGTACTAAAAGCATATAAATAGGCACTGAAAAATATATACATGCATACAAAAATATATGATGCATAGATAGATGATATCTTTATAAATAAAAAATATAAAATTATTAAATGCATAAAGATACTATATATTTAATACTATTAAACATACTATGGAAGGAGGAGTGGCATCCACTTCCATAATAGCTTGCCTCCGGAAACCCTATGAACCTGGAGAGAGGATGAAATGCACCAAGCACTGAGGACTCTCCTTCATAGGGTCGTTATGAGTCGCCTGCGACTCGACGGCACTTAACAACAACAACAACCATTCTACACTATTATATAATAATAATGAGTGATATATTTATGTTATTTTATAAGGTTTATGTAAACATTTTTTTTTCTTTTTCAGGAATTTGAAGTCTTCAGCACAACCAATCTATGATTCTAAAATTACTCAATGACAAGTTGCTTTTAAATACTCTTTGAGTTAGGTAAAAACAAGCATATGTACTTCAAAACACAAAGCTTTATGGTTTCTAAAAGAAGACTTTAAAGCCTTCATGTGAGATGCTTTCTCTACCTGAAAGTCTCTTCACATGGCCTTGGCTGAATTGCTTTCTCAATGAGCTCCTTTCTAAACCTCCAGTTTAAAATGATTGGCTTTACGAATAAGCAAAGCACTCCTTAAAAATAGAAAAACGGTAGGAGGCATCTCACTCCCTGACTTAAAATCCTACTCCACAGCCTTGGTAGTCAAGACAGCATGGTACTGGTACAATGACA
>NW_006399808.1:12486677-12503928 GCF_000299155.1 Elephantulus edwardii | reverse complement strand
GCGGGGAGAAGGGTGCAACAATGAATGAATGGAATCCCAAAATCTCTGTAGATGTTCATTGAAATGAAAAATAAACAACCTAAATTAAAAAAAAATTTAAAAAAAAAGATTGGCTTTTACATGACACTATTTATGTATTATCCTGATCTAATTGTTCATGAACCTGTATTTTGTCCTAGTACAGTATTGTCTCTTCATAGCTCCTCTTTTTCTCTGATTAAATTCATAAACTAATTAGGGAGTATAATCGAGAAATTAAGGATAAGGGTAGTGAGAATTCTTTTAATGAAGCCATGTTAAAATTTTCATCTTTTCTTTGAGACTAGGTTATATATTGCCTGACAAGCCGAAACTGCCTTGAGGGACATTATGACTTAGAATAATTTACTATGACTATAATCTTCCATCATCACAGGAAAATGCATCTGTTGACTAAGTATCCATTCTTGTTTAGAACTCCTACTATGTGAATCTAGTTCTATCTGTCCCTACCTTTCTTTACTATTTTCATTTGTCCACTTACAAATCAGTACTCCTTATTAACTGAAAACTTTGATAACAAGAATAGTCTTCCTTGGATATCACAAAGTTCACAAATTTCAAAGCCCATTGAGAAAATTCTTCCAACAAATTAATATTGTTGTTGTTGTTGTTGTTGTTGATTGCCATCGAGTCAAGCATGACTCATAATGACCTTATGAATGAAAGATCTGAAACCTTTCTATAATTATCATCGTTTCTCAACGTTTATAGAGTTTCCTAAGGCATGTTGTTTAGGAAGTAAATGCCACTCTAGTTTCCAAACTTGTCTTAATCTGGGAGCTCCACCCAACACTGTTCACCATGGTAACTGTTACGACACTTGACAACTCAATGGCACAAGGTTCAGCATCACAACAACCTTGGGTTACCTCAGTACAGCAAATTAACAGAAGGGTGCTGTACCACTTAGCACATATATGTACCTAACTACACCTATCTAAAGTTTGCCTCTCTTCTGAGGTCTAGAATCAGGGGTGCTAATGTTTAGCAGTATTTTCTCTTAATGCTTAATGCACATTTCTATCTTAATATGCCCTTCCACTCCAAAACGAAATAATATTCCTTCATTCTATGGCCCCCCAAAATCTTATTCCTCTCAAAGTTATTTTAGTAGTGTCTATAAAATGTTACATTATTCACTTAACAAAAGGTAATATTTTTCTGCAAGCAAAAAAATCATCTTTGAATACATTTGTTGTAAAGCAACTGCCTTCTTTTTCTTTATGTGCTATTTTAGCTATATACGTAATTAAATCCTTCTAAAAAGATATGAAAATATTAGAGGTCATTATTTTTTTGTTGTTGTTGTTTTATACACTGTGTGTTTGTTCCAGCTCTACCTATTTCTCTTTTGCATTTGCTCTATCTCAGATCTTCCTCCAGGATCTTTTTGCTTCTTCTTAAATCAATTCTTTAAAATTTATTTAAATTCTTTAGGATATATTTAAATTATTTAAAATTGATAAATCAATTCTTTAAATTTAAAGTTAAATTATTTAAAATTTATAAAAGTGACTCTTGAGATGGGGTTGGGCAGGGAAGAAAATGTGCAACAATTAATGAATGGAAATCCAAGTTCTCTATGAACTTTCATTAAAATCTCAATAACAAAAGATTAAATGAACATAAAGAATATTGTAATAACTTAAAAATTATAAAAGTGGTTCTTAACTGTAACTGCAAAATTAGGATGCTCAGGACCTGGAAACTAAAAAAAATATTTTCTCAGGAAATGGGGTCAAGACACATAGTAAAGATTTTAAGTCTCTGAGTAAAAAAAAAAATTGTTGATAGTGAATTCCATTTATCAGAACATTTTTTCTGGTCTTTGTTCTTAAAATAAAAGCTTAGTCAGAGACCAATTTACAGCTGACATTTTTCCCTTGGCATGTAGTCTTGTTTTCACTATCACTTTCAGGATAACAGACATTCTTTTTAGGTAATCGATGCTTTTCCTGTGTCTTGCCATCCCTGGCAGTCTGAAATTTCACTAAGTTATCACCACTGGTGTTAAATTCTTTTCCTTTGTCCTGCTTAGGATGTGCCATTTCCCAAAGCCTAGATATACATTTTGCCAATTTGGAGAAATTCAAATATTCTGTCTGCTATTTTCTTCTGGATCCTCTACTTAACCACTTCTATCTGTATTTTCTTTTCTCTTTAATGCATTGCTCCTATTTCTACATGATTCCTTTACATCTGCTTTTGTGTTCACTAATTCTCTCTTTAACTGTTTTTAATTTCCAGGTGTCTTTATTTCTCAGACTGCTATTTTCTTTTTTAATCTGACTATTCATTTAGTCTATTAACACTTTTTCTTACTATCATTAAGGTGTGAAAAATTCTTTGACTTGGCAATACTTCTTTCTACTAACTTTAGCAAACAACTTCAAGGGCCAATTTCTGCATCTTGTCATAGCTGGAACGATTAACTCTACCTTATAAATCACTCTGTAGATAGTTCTTTTACTCCTTATTCATCTCATGTTACCTTCTCTTCACCCTCACAAATAATCCTTTGATCTTCCCATTCAGTTTGCTACTTTCTTTTGATTTCTATCTCGCTGTCATGTATAGGTCATATAGCAGGCTCTTGCCTCTGCTTTTTGTTTTGTTTTGGCTCTAGAACTCATTGAAAGTGCATCTGTCATCATTTTACTAGAAGACAGGTACTTGCCTTCTCTACTTCTAGTGCATGGTCAAGTGTTTCAGGCTGTACATATCAGAAATATTATGCTACATTACAAAATAAAAATTAAGATGTAAAAAAGAGACAAAAAAGAATTGGCATCACACAGAATCCATTCTGATAAAGGTAGTAGGAACTGCATCTAATTTCAAATGTGATAGTAACTAAGCAATGATTATCAGTGTTGACCCTTGCTGTGATGCTATCTACGCAATTAAGTGTCTGCACTCATTTTAAAGGCAGCGACGGCACTCATGTTCCATTTCTGCTGGATGATTTTAGGGTCTATCCTCACCTGCACAGTATCTCAGCAAATCGTTGCAACTGTTCCATTCCTTAATCAAGTTCTATGCTGATTAAACAAGCGAAAGACGATTTCAATTACTTAGACCTACTACAAAAGTATTGTATAAATACACTCATGCTGAGAGCTTTCATTCTATACTTGTTTTTTTTTGCTCAATTATGACTGAATAACTTAGTTGCAGTTTGAACTTAAAAAGTATTTCACCTCACTCTGCCCTGAGTATATTTTCTGTTAAGTGAAGTTAAGGATATGGACTACTTTAGATGGGCTCTGTACAGATTAAGTGAGAATATATATCTTAAGAATTTATTATAGTATTTGGCAACTTGGATACACTGTTTAAGAGTATGTTTTCATCGTACTGAATAGTAAAATGTGTTGATCATCTAAATTATAGTTATGAATGTTATGAAGGCCACAAGAAATAAGCAACTTAAAAATACATATGTGCATGTACTTTCTGTAAATGTTTATGAAAATTAATAAAATATAATTATAGAAAAAAAAAGGAATTGTATACTATAAAGATCATAAAGAGAAATACATGAAGTAAACATGTTTTGTTTTTATTTTTACTTAAGAATAGCAACATGTGAGTAGAAATAGGTAGGCAGTAAACAAGTAGATAAAATAGATAAACAGATTTTGAGTCACATAAACAAAATAACTGTGTGGGTAGAAAATATAAGAAAATACAGTTGGATTTTTTTTTAAAGAAACTAAGAAAGAAAGGATGTCATTCCTTGTTAGAGTTGTCACCTGGAAAGTTGGATATCCCTGACCTTAATAGCGATAGAATTTCCAGGACTCCGGTCCAACTCTGCTTTCTACAACAAGATATAGGTTACTGTGGTATTAGGGGTTTATTTTTCAAAACGACTTCTCTATCCAATGACCGACTTTGCCATGTGGATGGGCAGTAATATGTGAATAGAGTGTGCTAATGCAGAAGGAGACTGACTGGTATTTTGCTACTAATCTGAATTATAGCCTTTTCACTTCCTTAATATGATTCAGTTTGGTCTGTAAGTTATTGCAATAAACTTTGGACCTGATAAAGCAGTAAGATTAGTGTGGAGATGAATAGAAAGTAGTATGAGAGTGTAGGGGATATGTCTGACATCATGGGAATTGGTTATGTGTTGCTGATGTTCTTGATGAGGACGATTGTCCTTTGCAGAGTTGGTAAAGATTAGATAAGGCTGTCCCCATGTGGTCCTTGTTCTGTGTGCAGTCACAGTCAAGATTTTTATAGCTTTCAAGGTCCTTGAGATCACCAATTCTTCCCTGGAATGATGGATAGCTTTGTCACCACTGTTGTTAGTGTAATAACAGTGGTAAAGACTGAAATAGAAGCTTTTATACTGATTAATTATCCAGAAGATAATCTTTGAAAGAATAGGTTATAGAATTAACTTTTTGAGTAGACTCATGTAGCATCACTTCAAACCTCAATTCAGAAAATTGTCTCTTTTTTGTGATTGATAAACACTACTTGTGTTTTTTGCCGTTTTTCTCTGGATTGCTGTAATTAAATCTTGCTTATTAACTGCCCATATATTAAGAGTGTTATTTGGCTCTAACAACAACTACTTCCTAACAAGCAAATTAATTTTGTCTTTATTTTTCTAAGATAGTCATCTGTGAAAACCAGTTCTAAATCAACATTTCTAAATATCTTGCAATCCACAAGAAGATATGCTGCTAACGCAATGACAGAACTTTTCCAGGGACACAAATTCACCAGCAGTTCATCAGTAAGAATGATGGGAAATTTTAAATTATGATTTATTGTCCTAAAACCCACAGAAGGGTCAGCTATGAGTCCTGTCTGATTGTACAATGAACGAAAAATCAAGACTCTGCATCTGGGTTGTTAGTATTCCGTAAAGAAGAGTTGAAAAATTCTGTCAAACTGATCATATAAAATGCAAATTCATTTGGGCTTTATCATAAATTTTGTCTCGTCCTTTTCCTATTTCAATTTCAGAGCTTCATTTATGTGTTGGTTCTATTTAATAAATTACTTCATTTTCTTCTCGTTCAAATTTTATAAATCTTGGTCTGTTTTTTTGCATGCTTTGTTTCTTTTTATTGAACTCAATCAAATGATGACATGTCACTGGAGTAATTCTCATCAAAATCTACAAATATTTCCCAATTTGAAGAAACAAAAGATATTTTCACTTTTTAATTATAGTACTGTTAGGAAAAAGACCAGTAAGTCACCGGAAATGAGCCACGAATGAGAGGGAAGAATGTTTGGGATGATACCAACAGGACAAGGAAGGCAGAGACACATATAAAGGGCTGATAGAGGGTAAAGATCAGGAAAAATAGCTATGACCAGACAAATCTCATCTTAATGGCTCATTAAGGGCTAACAGCAAAGTAGGTAAGCCCAGACTCTAACCAGTCAAAACCAGGAACAGATAGTGTCACCTTATAAGCTGAATCTCTTTGCCCCACAGTCCTGATGTGTTCAGTAAAGACTGTCCTCAAATCAATCTTCTTAATATATTAAGTGAGCATGACTCATCATGCAACCAATGGCTTAAGAAACAATGGGCCAAATTAAGAACTACCTGTTAAATTTTGAGCTTCTTGCAACATTATCTTATTGACCCAAACTCAAACCCTAAATTTGGCCAAAATGAGAAAGTGACCAGTATACATTTTCCTGTCTTTTCACCTGATGCAGGGATCAGAAGCATAATATTAGCATCAAAAGATCATCAGTTACTCATGTGCAAGTTCAAAGTGAAACTGCACAATATTAAAACAACTCCATTAGGACCAAAATACAATTTTGAATATACCCCAGGTGAATTTAAAAATCCTCATCTCCAGAATAGATTTGGGGCATTGAACACCAGATGATTGAAGACCAGATGAGTTAAAGAATTAAATAAAATACATTATCCATAAAGAAAGCAATTTACAAAAACAGAAGAGGTAAAAAAGACTAAAGTAGATGTCAGAAGAGACTCTTAAAATTGCACTAGAATGTTGAGAAGCCAAATCAAAGGGATGAAATGCTGAAGTAAGAAGCTGAACACAGGCTTTCAAAGGGCATCAAGAGAAGAAAAAGCAAAGCGTAATAATAGAATGTGTAAAGAACCTGAAGTGAAGAAATAAAGGGAAGAACATATTTGGCATTTCTAATGTTGAAGGAAATGCAAAACAAACTTAATCCTCAATTTACGATACTGGGTGATGCTATGGGCAAAATATTGAATAATCAAGAAAGTATTAAAAGAATATGGAAGTAATACATAGAATCACTCTCCCAAAAGAATTGATTGACATTGAAAAATTTCAGAAAGTATCATCTGAACAAGAACCAAAAATAATGAAAGAAGAAGTTCAGCCCTCACTAAAGGCATTGGCAAAAATTAGGCTCTAAGATTGATGAGATACCAGTTGATATGATCCAAATAACAGATGCAACTTAGATATACTCACAAGTCTATGCTAGGAAATTTGGAGAACAGCTGGTAGGCAAAATGCCTAAAAGAAATCTTTATTTGTTCCCATTCCCAAGAAGGGTAGTCTGAGGAGAAATGTGGCATCAGGATTGGAGGAAGACTCATCAACAATGTGTTATGCAGATGACACAACGTTGCTTGCTGAAACTGAGGAGGCCCTGAAGCGCTTGCTGCAGAAGGTCCAGGACAGCAGCCTTCAATATGGATTGAAGCTCAATATCAAGAAAACAAAGATTCTCTCCACTGGGCCAATTGACAGCATCGTGGTAGATGGTGAAGAGATTGAGATTGCTACCTGCTTTAGATTGCTTTGCTCCGCAACCAGCATTGTTGGCACCAGCAGCCAGGAAATTAAAAGATATATTGCACTGGGAAAGTCTGCTGTCAGAGACCTCTTCAGAGTACTGAAGAGAAATGATGTCAGTATGGAGATTAAGGTGCACCTGATACAAGCCGTGGTCTTTGCAGTAACTTGCTATGCATCAGAGAGCTGGACAATGACAAGGGATGATAGAAGAATTGATGTCTTTGAGCTATGGTGCTGGAGAAAAGTATTGAATATACCATGTACTGCTAAGATAAACAGGTTCGTCCTGGAGAAGCTGAAGCCAGGCTGCTTGTTGGAGGCAAGGATTCTGACATTTCATCTGACATACTTTGGGCATGTTACAAGGAGGAACCAATCCTTGTAAAGCGACATTATACTTAGGAGGGTGGAGAGAGAGTGCATGAGAGGAAGACCCTCAGTGAGATGGATTTATTCAGTGACTGGGGAAATGGGGATAGGTGTGTTGGAGATAATAAGATTGGCACAGTATAGAACAGGGTTTAGTCTGTTATACATATAGGATCATTATGAGTTGTAGGTGACATGATGGAACATAACAACAACAACAACATTATTAATATCACAGGAAAGCAAAAATATTGCTGAAGACTAATTAGCAATGGCTGGAACAGTACTTAAACATAGAATTGCTAGAAGTTTAAGCTAGATTTAGAAGAAACTGTGACCAGAGTATCATTGTAGTTTTCAATTTGATCCTAACTGAAAGCAGAGAATACCAGAAGAATGTATATGTGTGCCCTTCTAGGATTTACAACAAAAAACTATAGGGCTTAACACAGAAAGTATTAGAAAGTAAAACCACTGGAAAGACTGAAGTAGCAAAGAAGAAAAGTTGCTACTGGATTTAAGATGCCGGAAAGTACAAAAATCACAGGAAATTGCCACCAAGAAGAAACTCAGTGTCTCAGAACATAAAAATAAGTGATTCATAGGAAATTACAAGACATTGGTGGGTGTGGAAAGGAGTGAGGACTCATCTCCATTGTTTTTTAAAGTTCATGGATTTTTCTTTCTCCTCTTGAACAATATTGAATTGCCCTTCTTTTTCTCATTCAAACCTCTCATATGTTCTTAACATCTGAAAGCAAAAATAGAATCCCCACGACCAGGAAATGTGAAAAATTAGTTCTGAATCTTCTACCTATGAAGGAGATGGCGATGGTTATTGCTGTGCATTCTATGTTGAAATTTACAAGCAGAAACCTGTTTCTACCTAACACAATATAATTATATTTGAAAAGGAAAGAAATGTTGTGGCATCGTATGTAACATGCTGAACTGTTAAATGGAAAGAGCAATTGAGCAGCTAGTAGACTTAAATAACTGGTATTTTGGTTTACAGTCCAACACACTATGCCACTAGAGTTTCTTCCTTTCATGAGAATAATTACAGTGTGCTATGGGTAGAGGGACAGCACAGGAGGGGAAGATCCTCTATGATGTGGATTGATTCAGTGACTGGGGTAATCGGAATGGATGTGTCAGGGGCAATGCGATTGGCACAGGATAGACCAGGGTTTAGGGCTGTTGTACATAGGGTCGTTATGAGTTGCAAACGACTCGACGGCACATAACAACAACAACAACATGTATACGCATGGCTCTGTTTGTAAGTTTAAAAAAATAGAAGACTGTATGGCCATCATTGCCACCACCACCACCACCAGAGCTCATGATCTGCTGTAATAGGGTCATTATGAACCAACCCAGAGGTACAGGACCTAAAAACAAGAGTGTGACTTAAATAAGAATACGGATCAATGCCCTCTAATCTTCCATCCCTTCAAGCAGACACTAAATTTTGTTCTTCCCTCAACAATCCAGTACTACTTTCAATTTTCCATTTGGTAAAACACAAAGAAGGAGGGGTTAATTCCAAAACCTTCAATTTAATGAGCTTTGGTAGTCTAGTGGCAAGAAGGTGTACTGAAATTCTGAAGGCACTTGGTTCAAATCCACCAGCTGCTACACAAGAAAAAAGTGGGTAATCTCCTCTCATGTGATTACCTGCCTCTGAAAACCTGCTAGAGGATCAGCTATAGGCCAGTTCTGACTCTATGGTACACATCAACATTAACAACCTCTATAGCACAATTTAAATCCATGAGTCAAACAGCCTAAGAGATAATTTGTTGAGTTTCAATATAAAGATAAATCCATGAAGCTATTCATCCTATTTGAAGATAATCTAATGTAAAACTCCTCAATAATCTGTTCCAAATTTAACTGATCTACATTTTATCATCACAATATTTTATACTGTTCTAGAATGTTATCTTTTACAAGACTATAAAGGCATCTGTCTGGATAGTAACACTTTCTACCTTAATGTCTAGCTTACTTAGTGATAGCTCTAGAGGAACTAGGGAACCATAGACTCTGAGCTCTTGATGATAATAAGTTCAAGGGTCACCTTTTTGAAAGTAAGAATAGATGTAGTTTCGTCTTGGGAATTAACAACAAGGAATATTCTGGTTGGTTAGGCTTTGTTAGTTAACTCATTAAAAGCTTGGGTTAAGTTCTTTACAGAAGCATTTTCCCCCCTGCATTCTTGTTATTCTGCTCCCAACCATATTCTTTATAGGACAAACTGATGCTAATTTTTTTGTACCTACTAGTTGTCAAGAGTCACTTTCTCAGAAACAAGCAGAGCCTAGGACAAAATGAACTTGAAGCCAGACTTTGTATAAGGCATTTTAGTAATGTCAAATATCCTGTAAAACATAACATTCAACATCATAAATCCCTAACAGAGCACGTTGCCATCCTGCTTTATGCTTTCTGTCTTGATTAACAAGATAGACATTCCAATTTTAAGATTCATATGAAGCAATTGAGACTATAATGACTTGGATCAGGTAATGTAGAGACTTTCAAGAGGTCTTTGACAATATATTTCCCCAATACAACATGTCTTTTGATTTCTTGGCTGCTGCCACCATGGCAGTGGATTGCAGGTGCAAGTAAAGTAAAATCCTTGAAAGCATGAATCTTTTTTTTCCATTTATTGGCTATTGATGCAATTATGAATTTTTTTATTTCTTGATTTTTAGGTGTAATCCATATTAAAGATTATATTTTTGTATTAATCAATAAATATTTCAAGCCTTTTTACTTTCTGCTAGCAAGGTTGTTTCATCACCACAATGTAAGTTGTTAATGAGTCTTGCTCCTCCTGATGTGATATCTTTCTTACAGTTCTTGTAAGTTCTTATACCTTCTTGAATTATTTGTTCAACATGCAGATTGAATAGATATAGAGAAAGGATATAATCCTCATATACATGTTTTCTGATTCTAAACCATGTATTGTCTCCTTATTCTGTTTGTAGATTGATTGTTGGTCTACACCCAGGTTTCTCATGACAATGGCTAGCCTGTAGAATTCTGAAACTATATTGAGTGTATCTATCTTAATAAATGTGGTTTTATTTAATATTATATTATTCTTTGCTTTCAGATATTTAAAGTCAATTTTTAGTTTTATTTCCTATATTTCTTCTGATAAACTTTAATAAAATTTAAAGTCTTTTTGATGTATATGACCTTGTAGTACTTTTTCATTTACTTAATGACTGTTGGTTTCTTAATTTAGGAATAAAACAGATATTATACATCTGAGAATATAAAATCATATTTATTTCCTCATAAAATCACTTGTCTGAGGTAAGAATATGAAATAGAAGATAACCATAAATGAGGAGGAAATATTCATTTTGAAAATTAATTTGTTTTCAGATACTCAAGTACACTGTGAACTAATTTATTCTTTAATTCAGCAGTCCATATAATAAATCTTTTTTTTAATCTTCCCAGTATATTGCTAGACTGCTTTTAAAGGAAGGATGATGCTTTTTTGCTTGCTTAATTAACAGTGGGGGATGTAGGAAAGAGGAGAGGGGATCATTTATAGGATCTCATCTGTTTTCTCAATCATGTCTTGATTTAAGAATTTAAAGACTGAACTTAGAATTTGTCATTTTTTTATTTCGATGTCGTTCATTGTAGTCAGAAGAAGCCAGTCATTCCTGGATTAATTCTCCTCATTATTTAGAAAATCACATTTTACAGGAGCAGAGACACTTGCTCTCAAAAACCTGCCTTGAGTTTCTACTTCATTCTAGGCTTTTTCAGGGCATAATTTAAGGAATGGATTTGCTATTGAATGTTGGTAAAAACGTCTTTTCCCTTACAACACTTATGAGGCCATAACTGTTTTCATATCTAACCTGAACAAGTAACCAATTGATTCTCATCTTGGAGAGGCTGTTTCCTGGAAACATTTCTAGTAGAAAAGGTCCTCTCAATCAGTGTTTTGTCAGGGCATTCAAATCATTCTTGCACTAAAAGCAGACAGACATTTAGAATATAGAATATAAATCTTAGAAAGAAATTAGTGAGTGGCTGAAGGGAAAAGAAGATTGAGAAAATAACAGCTAGCTTTAGGAAATCAGGAAATCAATGAATTACAGGAAACTGCCTACAATTATCCCAGCTGCCTCTGGCAACAAAGTGAGTAATTAATAAGAAAATTCAAGGAAGCTACTGACCAGACTTCACTTCTACTACATGTTTCCTTATCACTGTGATAGAAGGCTTGCTTTTCCTTCTGTTCATTCGTACACATTCCAGGAACGTGTTTCTCATTGTCAGAAACGTATATTGGAATTCTGGCAAGGGGTCCTGGAATGTTCTCTTCCAAATTACTCAAGCTTTGAAATACGGAGGGGGGGGGGGAATGAAATGTATAGCAAAAAATCCTGAGAAAGAAGGAAAATGGTTAAACCCACCCTTCCAACCCCATTTGTACATAAAAACCCACATATGTATGAAGACACATTTGGGATAGATATATAATAATACATAATAGTAGACATCATCTTCTGTGGACATCAAAAATAATTTAGCCAGTTCCAGGGAAAGGCCATTGTGTTTGAAATGGAGTCAGTCATTCATCTAAGACAAAGCTGACTTGATTACATTTCACAACAACAGTGTCGTCAAATTCTAATGTTCTGTTTGGGATATTAGAAAGAAAAAAGTGGTAATGAGGACATTCTTGACATATAGTTCTTGAAATCAGTAGGTATGTACAGGACAGATGTGTTAAATGTTGGGTAAGACATACAGGCATAATTAAAGGTGGTTGTGAATGAGAATTTCTATGAAGTGCTCACATAGACTAGACGACATATTGGTTCTGTCTTAGATCATTGCAATGTTAGACAGTAGAGAGGGGCAACCTCATGTTTCCTATTCTTTCACCAAGGATGATTAAAGATTGACACTGGGAGTGTGTGGACCCTCAATAAACTATATCTCAGGAAGTACAAAGTCACATGTCAAAACAAATGATTCTAAGAAGTTGAAGACTGAGTTAAAAGTGTTTTCAGAAAAGATGTTCTTTCTGTCATTTGTTGGTAGAGTGTAGTTATCTTTTTAGAAATAATTTAATTCACATTATAACTTTATGGCTTCAAATCATATTACAAGCAACATGCTATGAGCATATAGTTAGTTTTATGGTCATCTTGTGGACGTTCAAAAGATAATCAGCCTCCAAAGTTACAGTAACTTTGAACAAATATCATTGTTAAATAAAAGTATTCTTTCAAGCAATGTAGGTGATAGTTGAAGGGATCTTGAACATTTATTTATATTGAAACATGGAATTAATACATCTAACTTAAAAAAACAAAATTAAATCCTCAATCATTGTAAATTGGGTGCAGTGTATCTGATTCATGTGTAGTTTTCATGAATCATAATTGACTGAAAAGAAATTGATAAAACTGACTTGACCTCATGATGAGTTTTGTATGGTTCATAGATAAGGGAAAATTTTTGAAATGTTCATTCATGTTCACAGAAAAATGTTCACACATTTTTCACTGAAACATATTTACCAGGTCTATGAAAATAAACAAATAGAGATTGGAGGACATTTCCCTTCAGTACCATTGATTCTTGATCAATCGTATGTTATTTCTTGAAATAGTTAACCATCTAGCGATTCTTTCCGGTGTAGTGATTTTGTGTGTTTTCTTTTGATAGTTCTTACATCATTAAATATTTAGTCCATGGAGTCCTTTAGCATTGCAAAGTGAGACTTACCTTTGTTCATCATTTCTTTGAACTTAAAAATACCAAGTGTGTTCTTCTCTTGAGATTTTTCTAACTTCTGATCTATGCACATTGCTTTGTCTTTTCAAGCTGGCCTCTGAAATTTGGGGTTAATATCATCTCTGCTTTGAAGGGAGCTCTTGTGGTCTTAAGGATAAGAAATTGCATTGCCAACTCAAAGGCAGACAGTTTGAATCCATCACATACTCTTTGGGAGAAAGATGGATAATCTCCTCTCATTTGATATACATCCTCCGAAAACTTGCTGAATATCAACTTTGGATTGGTTCTGAGTATGAGTATGAGTAAACTTTGAAATACAAATTTCAGAATCTTTTCCAGCATCCATTTTGTTCTTTCCTTTCTTTCTTGTCTTTGTAATAATCTGTTACTTTCTTCATGCACACATTGATATTCTCCCACAACTTGTCTTAGATTTGGTCATTAGTGTTCAGTGCATTAAATCTACTCTTAATTGATTATTATATTTTAGTTGGATAAATTTAAGATAATATTTGAATTTTAGTATATTTCCTTTAATTTTTTTCTGGCTTTAATCAAAACTTGGACATGATCAATTGATGATTTGTCTCTCTGTTTGCCTCTTTACCTCTTCTTACTGATTGTAGCAAACATTTCCACTGTCTCTTTTCACTGCTACAATAAATTTCATTCTTAAAGATACCATTTTTCTGTCAGCTTTTCTATTATGGAGATGTTGTTTCTTTTAATAGCTTAGATACACAGGTGTTTACTTATCTTTCAACTCTTCTTTTTGGTACAATACTTGCTTGTTGTATGTTGTACTACACAGAGTTTTCAGATTAGAAAGACCTCAGAAAAAGGATTGGCCATCTATTTCTGAAATAACACACCTTCAAAACTCCTGTAAATGACAACCCTGGAGGACATTATGCTGAGTGAAATATCTCAGTCACAATAGGACAAATATTGCATAGGGGCACTATTGTAAAATAGGACAGACATTTGGGTTGCGGGAAGACAGGGAAGAAGGGGATGAATGACATATACTGCATTGAAACAGATGAGGGAGAGAACTGTTTAAATGGGATATGTGAATGAGTATTATTGTCATGACAGGAGTCCAGAATGAAGGCTACACAGTGGAGTGGACTTGCGGGGAGGGATTGCATAACAATGAAAGAGTTTTTCTTTTACTTTTCAAGGAGAAGAGTGAATTGGGGGAGAGGGTGGGTAAGGAGAAAAAGTGCAACAATGAATGAATGGAAACCCTAAATCTCTGTAAACTGTCATTAAAATGAATTGTAATTTTTTTTAAAAAATCCTATGAATGATAGAGCACACTTTGACTATTAGATATAGCACTGGAGGCTGTGCCTTAATATTGGAAGAAAATATATGTGAAGGAATAGTTGCAAATATCCATTATTAATTGAAATGTAGAATGTTTGAAGTATGAATGTAGGAATATTGGACACTGTTAAAAAAGAGATGCAACACAAATATTGATATAACAGACATTAGATGGCTGAGATGGCATTTAACACTTTGAATCAGACAATCACATGATCTATAATGCCAGAAATTTAAAAAAAATGAAGGAAAATGAGGTTACTAATCATGGTGTCATTGCACAGTACGTCAATATTTATTTGTTCCATTTCTCTTTTAACACTATCTGATTTTCCTACAGTCAAGCTTCTCACATTCCATGTTCTGATTACAGTGTCTGATTGAGGAAATGGCTTCAGATGCCATAACTGCTAGTCTAATCTAATTGTGCTTTATTGTGCACAGAGTGCTGAGGGAGTAGATGGCAAATCCTTATCTAATTGACAATCACTTTACCCAGAAGAGTAGATGGCCCTTCCCTTTATAAAAGTTACCTGTTCAGTCAGTGTTGGTGCTCCTCTACTTTGCAGCTGTGATTTGTTTCTGCCCCTCTATACTGTTTCCTCCTTACCCCTCCCCCAGCCAACCCTAGATATGGTGACTCAGGCCTCCAGTCACTTCTGGGATGCTTGTCTGTCCCTGCCTATATTCTATTCTTTCATGATGTTACCACAGGCAGCCTCTCTACTATCTTGAGGCTGCTACCCCCTGCCACTTTGCTCCTCTCAAGCACTGCCCAGCTGCCACTCCCTTCTCTTGCAGCCACACTGCTACCAATGTCAAATTAATTTTGGCTGAAAACAAAGAGTATCAGAGGAATGTCCATCTGTGTTTCATTGATTGTGCAAAGCCATTGAACTGTGTGGATCACAAAGGATTGTGGCGAACACTGAAAAGAATGGGAATCCTACGGCACTTGACTTTGCTTGTGAAAAACCTATACCTCAACCAAGAAGCTATTCTCTGAACATGTTTCAAAATCAAGAAAGCAATATTTCAGGAATGTAACCTTTAAATGCACCTTTTCAATCTATATGCTGAACCAGTAATTTGAGAGAGGTTGGGCTTTTAGAAGAATGTGTCATTGGAAGAAGATTTGTCAACAGCTTGTGTTATGCAAATAACATAAGCTTATTCATCAAAACTAAGGAGGGCTTAAAGTATTTGCCACAGAAGATCAATGATTACAGCCTACAGTATTAATTATATTTCAAAATCAATTTCTTTTAAAACAAATTCTCACCAAGGGGCTAATAGGAAGAATCAAAAGAGATAGAAAAAAGACCAGAACTGTGAAAATAGGAAAAGAACTAGGCAAAATAAGTATAAATGTTCAAAAAAGGAAGAGGATAAGGAGAAGGCAGATAAAAGGGAAGAGGAGATAACCACCATGATAGCAGAGGTTAGTCAGTAGAGGAGAAGGAATAGGAAAGATTCAATAGAAACTTGAAAAAATTGGGTGATAATATTGTTGTCTTTAAGTGCTGTTCAGTTGCCTATGACTCATAGTGACTCTAGGAACAATGACCCTGAACCTTGCCTTATCCTGAGTCAACTTCACTGTCTATGACATAACTGACCCTATTGCCACAATCACTGAGTCAATTTATGTCATCATGGCATTTCATATTGCACTGACCATCTACCCTTCTAAGCATGGTAATGAACATTGATAAATAATAATTAATGATATAAAAATAATGCATAAAAATATTGCATAAAACACAATGCATATGAAAGAAACACATTGTATATCAATAATTATATGCAAGTCAATAAAAAGTGGAAGGGGAAACACAGATGTATGACATAAATGAATACGGAATAACTTAGATTCAGAAAGACATAATTTCATCTTTGTCCAGTACTTGATTGGAAGTACTAAAAAGGAAAATTTTTCTGGAGATGAGTTTACTTAAAGTAGAATTTTGTATTGAGTCCTGTGGCTTAGTCCAGGGGAATGATGAACTCCCACTCAGTAGTCTGGGGTGATTTGCATTTTAAAGAGTTTGTAGATCCACCTTGGACTTCTGATTGAAGAAATTCACATTTGAAAAAAAAAAGACAAGAAGAAGAGAAGGGGGGCTAAGAATAAAGAAAGACTGACTTTTTATAACCGGACAAACCATTTGGCTTCTGAGATAAAGTTGATTCCCATTAGAGCTCGCTTCCAAGATTTGAAATAAAGGAGAACTAGCAAATATGCTCACTTGTAGTGATCAGGTAGATCAACTGGAGTGAATTCTTCAACAATGAAGAGAGAGGTTGTACTTGGATATATTCTTTCAGTTCTATCTATTAACATGCAGAAAGGTATGTCTAAGCACAAAAGGGTTGTTGTCTTGAGGGAGTTGTGGAGATTCCTGGATTATTGACTTGGGCCCCTATGAGGCTAAGCAAGATTAAAGGGACTAACTGATAGAAGATGCAGGGGAAGTGAGGATTCCTGAGCTTTCAGCCAATGCTTATTTGGAAATAACCACAGATGACTGGAGATGAGTTAACCAGATCTCAACTAGATAAAGAGAAGTAGATCCATGTTGTGAACTAGGGTTAATTGTTGCAACCTGATGACTTGTGCTGGAATGGACATTGTTTATGAATACAGGTGCTCCAAGTTTCCAAATTGAATGGAAAATTCTTTAGTAATAGGGAGATGCTTATTCCCTCAGAATACTGGTTTGATAGAGCTGGGCAAGTGATAAATTGGGTATCTAAAATGGGAATGTTAAAGAATGAGGCATGATGCATCTGGCTTATTCCCTTTAATGAATGTAGTCATTAGAACTGTTACCAATTCTACATAAATTATTTCAGAAAATAGAAGAAGATGGAACCCTCCCAGATTCATTCTATGAAGCAAACATATCTTTGATACC
>NW_006399808.1:12475546-12483747 GCF_000299155.1 Elephantulus edwardii | reverse complement strand
AAGCCCAAAATCTCTGTAAATGTTTATGAAAATTAATAAAATATAATTATAGAAAAAAAATAAAAGAAAATGATTGTCAGGGGAACAAAATCCCCACTATAAGTGAATTAAATGCAATATAAATTAAAGATTATCTAAAACACAATGTACATACACCAAACACCATGTATATGCATGATGATATGCAAACCACTCAAAATATGCAAAAACCCAAAATAAAACCAAATAGATAAATGGAGAAAAATTTGAAATTGTTAGTGATTTATTTAATCTCCCTCAGATCCATAAACAACTTCCTTGACACCAGCAGTCAGGGACTCAAAAGACAAATTGCATTTTAGAAAAACCTGCTGTCAGAGACTTCTACATAATGCTAAAGAACAAAGATGTCAATCAAGAGACAAAAGTACACCTGATTTAGGCCATAGTTTTCTATGTTTGTTATGCATCTGAGAGCTAGACAATGACTAAGGAGGACACAAGAAGAATTCATGACTTTGAAATGCTGGAGAAGAGTATTGAACAAGCCATGGAATCCTGTAGAGTTTAACTTTCAATATAACTTTTCCTAGACAACATGTGACTTTATTATGTAAATGTGTGGGAAAATACGAATGGGGCATGTTAGCCTATCCAGAAGAAGATTGGCCAGTCTCAGTAACCTATATGGGAATTTTCTAATCCTGGCATTGAATTAAACTACAAGAAATGAGAAGCAGACAGATATCCTGGAACCTCTAAATAAGAAGCAAAACAATGTATGATGGCTTTCTTGCTCCAGTTACACCTATGACAGCAACACTTATGACGGAACCGAAGATCTGCTGTGAGATGGTACATTGAAGCGGAGAGCCAATATTGGCAGGTCTGAGAACTTTGATGGAAAATCAGAAGTGGGAAGTTAATATGGGCAGCATTGATAATTTGGGAACACAGGCCAAAAGTCACAAGACTAAAGGCTGAAGTGTGCACATTTTGGGAGCTGCCTTGTATTGTTATTAATCTGTATTATAAACTTTTTACTTTCCCAATATGGTACTGTCTGATCTATGAGATATCACATTGGATTTTGGACCTAACAAATGAATAAGATTGGTACTTAGATGATTAGAAAAAGGTAAGAAAGGATGAATGACATGTCTGACTTCATGCAAATTGGTTTTGTGCTTTTGATTGTTTGACAGGGACAATTCCACTTTGTGAAGTAGATAAAAGTCGCACATGGCCATCTCTCTGTGTCCCTTGCTCCTTTTATAATTTCCAAGAGAACAGTCAGACCTTTCCTGGAGAGGGTGAAGTCAGCTTGGTCCCTGGAAACATAGATTTTGAAATTCTGTCTCACATACTTTGGGAATGCTGCCAGAAGGGATCAGTCCTTGGATAGGAACATGATGCTTAAAAAGGTAGAGGGTTAGTACAGGAGAGGAAGACTTCGGATGAGATGAATGGGTGTGACTGTGGCAATGGAATCAGGTGTTTCAGTGGTGGTGAAGTTAGCTCAGAATAAGACAAAGTTCAAAGGTGTTGTTTGTAAGGGTCTCTATGAGGAGTAGTTGACTCAGCGGCACACAACAGCAACTGCTTAATGATTAAAGCATTTTTCTACAACACTGAAAAATAATTCCACCAAATTCCATGCATGTCTTATTTCAGATTAGAAAATTAAGTATATACTCAGGTTTTGCATTAATTGAAATGCTGCTTTTATTATACAAAACCAATACTATTTTTGCTCAGAATTTGCTATTTTGTTAGCAGTAGTATTCATATGATAGGTAAAGACTTGCTAAAGTTAAAGACACTCTTTTGTTGTGTTTATTTCTATATGTCTTCCTTATATACTCAGTGTCAGGAGGTACAGAAAGTCAGAGCCTCTGTATTTGGACTTTTTTGGGGCGGTTAAATTTGATTGCTCAAATTTTCTGTGTCAGACTGTATCTCTTTCATCGTACATTAAAAAGTCTACATGCATTTTTTAAAAACATAAATATTACTATTGAATCTAGAATAGAGTGAGAAAAATAAACTGCTGAGTTAATGCCTTAAATCTTGTTTGTATTTTAAAACTTCAATGCTATGTTCTATGGATAAGTGGCAATAATTTAGACAGTAAAAAAATAAGATATTGGGAAACATAATCTTAATTTTAAACCACATGCCTCCATTTAAACACTTGCAAAATTAGAAATACAGCAACAATAAGCATGATCAGTCCTATGTGATTCTACAAATCCACTGTAATACAAATTTCCTTAGAATACTGGGTGTGACTCAATTTTTCCCCTTGACCATGCCCCCGAACTCAGTATCATATTTTACTTTTAACAAGTTTATCTTCAGAACATATCCTCCCTTTCAGTAAATCACATTAAAAGTTAGCCAAAGGTGGAATTATAGGCTTTCCAAATCTACGACACCAGTGCTGATTTATATAATACATTTCCTTTTTTCTCCCTTCACTTTTTAAAATTTATTTGCATATAATCACTCTGACATACTGCACTTTATCCATGTACCTTGTGCCTCACACAATCCCTTATACATACTGTACTTCATACAATTAACTACTACTTACCATATCTTTTATCACACTGTCCCCCCAAGCCCTACTGATTGTTTCTCCCATTCTTTATCTCCCCATACCTCTACCACCACAATGATCATCTCTCCTTCCCCCTTTTGATGGAAGAGATTCACATATAAAAGAAAGGCAAACAAGAAAAGAGAGAAGATGTAAAAGAGGACCAAGGTCCACCTGATTCTGATCCAGGTCATGGATTTTCCAAAAACTTGCTATGTATCTGAGAGGTGGAGAATGAATAGAGATGACAAAAGAAGAATACGTGCCTTTGAGTTGTGGTGTTGGTGTTGGAGAAGAGCACTAAACATCCTATAGATGGCCAAAAGCATGCCTTGGAGAGGGTAGAATCAGAGAGCTCTATGAAGAAAAGATGATGAAACTTCTCCTCACATACTTTGAGGCATGTTGCTAGGAGAGGCTATTCTTTGGGGAGGGACATAATGCTGGGAAGGGTGGAGGGTAGGTGAAGGAGAGGAAGACCCTCAACCAGGCGGATTGACGCAGTGACTGCCACAGTGGGCTCTGGTGTGTCAGGAAGAGAGAAGATGACATAGATACACTCTTCATAGGGTGGCTATGGTATAGTGAAGATGGTATATATGGCATAGAGAAGATGGTATAGATCCACTCTTCATCAGGTTGCTATGAGTCCTACTAGGCTTGGTGGCGCCTAACAACAAATACAGCACAGAGGATAGAAGCATATTAGGAATAATGACGGCAGATTTTATATATGATGGGAAAATAAATTTTCTCTGTTTTTCCTTTCCAGTACCTTTACCTAATTTATTGACAAATTCCTGTAGTCTTTTTTTTTTAATTTCCTCTTAATAACTGATAATAAAAACTCATAACACTATAGATACTGGTTTTAAAACTGTCATCACAAAGGGTAATTCACAATTTTGCTTCTAAGTACATGGTTCCTGCAAGTCTCTTAGGAGCTCATAGAAATCTAACCAGGCCATCTGAATTGGATGGGGTAAACAATGAAATGAATCTTCCATAATATTTAAAGTATTGGGGGGAAATCTGATTTTTACTATTAGGATTTATTATTAATTTTTATTTTAATAATGCCATTTTATTTATATTTGTGAACCTCAGATGAGTGCAAATAAAATTAGAGAACGAATCTGTTGTTGTTGTTAAGTGCCGTCGAGTCTCAGGCAACTCATAACGACCCTGTGAAAGAAAGTCCTGGACAATTTCTGTATAACTTTAGTCCTCTCTCCAGGTTCATAGGGTTTCCAGAGGCGAGCTATTATGGAATTGGATGCCCCTCCGTTTTAAATGACAGTTTCACTCATGTCTAAAGCTTGTGACCTTTTGTTTTACTCAAATATTGTAAGTACTTTAATAGTAATTATGGACTTATATTAAAATTAATTATTTACTCCCTTTTCTCCTCATAGTCTGTGTTGATTTTATTCAAAACTATTTTTATGCTGGACTCCATTGCTGTAGCCACTGTATGTTCCAAGTGTCTTCCAACCTAAAGGAAATTACCCTACAACAATAATACAACACACTATTCTGCCATAATCGATTGGATTTCCATTGTTTATTTAACTGGTCAGTAGATATAATTTCCTTGTCTTTCTTACATCTGAAAGCTTGGCTTAAACCTGTCCACCATTGATAAATGTGATGGCAGGGGATTTTAAATGTTGGCAGTATAGTGTCTAGCACCATCACAATGCAGAAGCTATTAAAGTATGACAAAGCGACAGAGAGATGGGGTCAGAGTCAACAATTACCTTTTAAATGTTAAGCCTTAGTGACTGTTATAACAGTTTCAAGTCATAGAGATGCTGACCACTAACAGTTATTATGACATCTCATATATAACTTCTCCCACCATAAGGAAACAGACAAAACCATGACTAATTATTACATAATTTAAGAGAGATGGGTGGCAGGGAGACTATAACTATCATTTTAGTTTTAAAACATTCATCAAAGACATTGTATTTTATTTTATGCAATGTATTTCCTCATATTAACACAGTTAATATCCAATGATAATGTGATAAATGCCACAGTAGAGCAGGGAATTTAGACTAATAATACACAATGAAAAAGACACATATTTCTAAAATATGGTACCCATTTAGGAATCATGTCCATCTCCATGCCTGCTAGTACTTGATTCAAGACAAAAAAAAAAGAAATTTGACTACTCTGATATTATTTTCAGTCAGAAAGGGGACCACCAAAAGACAATAAAATCCGCAGCATTAGTAAAATCTAGCCACACATTTTTTTCCCTGTTCCAGTTACAAACATCGAAAAAGTTTGCAGAACTATCTTTTCTTCATCTTCTGCTTTTCTTTAACAGCTGAGTTTTGACATGACAATGACAATAAACTTTTTGCCTGTCTCTAGAAAGTCCCTTTTCTTAAAGAGCATAAAAATCCTTCTTGGAGGAAATACATACAGAGTAATCCATAGAGACAAAGACTGTAAAATTTTCTCTTATATTCACTGGACATGTTTTCAGAAGGAGCCAATCCTTGGGCAAGACACATTCGGGAAAGTAGAGGATCAGAGAAAGGAAGGAAGACCCTCAACAAAATGGATTGACAAAGTGAGCATAATAATGGGATTAAGCATATTGAAGATTATGAGGATGAGGAGAGATAAGACAAGATTCTGGTGTATTGTTCATAGATTCACTATGAGTCATAGTTTACTTAATAACACCTAACAATAACAATAACAGCCAAAACTTCTTCAGACTGAATTATTAACCTGATTTCTAATTATATTATAATCGGATCCACATTTTAACACTAATATTTCTTGTTTGGAGAACAAACAGGTTCATCCTAGAGAGGGTGCTCCTTCAAGGTAAGGATTCTGAAGCTTCGTCTGACATACTTTAGGCATGTTGCAAGGAGGGGTCAGTACTTGGAGAGGGACATCATGCTTGGGAAGGTGGAGGAACAGCACAAGAGAGGAAGAAGTTCAATGAGATGGCTTGATTCAGTGGCTGGCGTAATGGGGATAGGTGTGTCAAAGAGAGTAAGAATGGCACAAGATAGAGTAGAGCTCAAATCTGTTGTACATAGGGTCGCTATAGGTCACAAACAACTCAATGACTCATAACAACATACCCATTTAATATGAAGTATAAATAAACTAGAAATACCTGCTATGGTTATGACTGTTGCAATTTATATCTCTCCTTAACTATTTTAATTAGTGCTAAGATTTAAACATCTAATGATAGAATGGGCAGAGTAGTACATGGAGAATTTCTAGAAGTTCAAGATGGATTTAGAAGAAGCCATGGTACCAGGGATACATTTCATTGATGATACCAGAAAAATCCTAGCTGAATGTAAGGAATGTAAGAAGAATGTGCTTTAGTGACTATTCAAAGACATTTGGCTGTGGATCATAACAAATTATTGTTAACATTGAGAAGAATGTTTATCCTAGAACACTTAATTGTGCTCATGTGAAACCTCTGTCTAAACCAATAGGTTATTGTGAGAACAGATCATGGAAACACTACATGGTTTATGTTTGTTGTTGTTTGGTGCCATAGACGACTCATAGCAACCCTATGAAGGAATGGCCTGAGCACTGTTCATACATAGAGTTTACGGAGGTAATCCATTTTGGAAGTGGATGCTGCTCCTGCCTTCCAGACATGGTTTATAATTAAGAAAAATGTGTGTCAAGATTATATCTTTTTCCTATATACATTCAATGTATATGTTGAGAAAATTATTCGAGAAGCTGGACCTTATGGAGAAGAATATGGCTTACGATTGGAAAAAGACTCATCAATAACCTTTGTTATGAAGATGATGCACACTTGCTTGCCAAAAGTGAGGAGAACTTGGAGTGCCTGCTGCAGAAGACCAAAGACTGCAAACTTCAATATGGATTGAATCTCAATGTCTGATTCAGGCCATAGTCTTTCTAATCACTTGCTATGCACTGGAGAACTGGACAACTAAAAAGGATGACAGAAGAACTGATGCCTTTCAGCTGTGGTTTTGGAGAAGAGTGCTGAACATCCCATGAACTGTCCGCACCTGGAATCTGAAAACTCTTAACACATTTCTTCTTATTTCCATTTGATCATTTATTTATATGTTTTAATCTTACTATTTAACCATGATCCTTTAATTACCTCAGACCTCTTCAACATAAAGTGTAAACGAAATAATCACAAGGAGGATTGTGGGTTTTTTTTTTATTTTAATGAAGAATTTGCCAATAGCAACACTACTGACAGATGTTGAACACCCAATAAGGCAATAACCTTCAGATGCATGAATTCATTTAATACAAACATTCAAGATAATTTTCACTAAAGATTTCTATTGATACTCTTCTTTTTAAAAAATTATTACAATCACACGGTGTTGGCATTGCCAAATAATCTAATGTTAAACTCATAAAGAGCTACACAAGTTTTTCCTTGGCTGTTAAAGTACTTTCTTAAATACTTACTTGCACTTGCATTGATAGAGGTAGGAAGGTAAACAAAGGTGAGAAAGTATACTCTGTAAAAATAAAGTATTTGTGTTATTCTCAATAATTGTTAATTTTAAAAAATCACCAGTTTGATAGTTTCAAGTAGTGTTGAGACATCAAAGACATAACTACCAAAGAGGAACAATCCTTGCTACTGAATGTGAAAAGTTAGCTTTGCCACCGCAAGTAATAAAGTAATAGATTTCCACTCCTACCAACAGTAAAAATAGCAAAATTCAACAGAGCAGCAAACATCAAATTCTGGTGAGGTTGTGGAGAAACTAGAACCCTTATTCACTGTTGGTAGGAGTGTAAAATGGTGCAACCACTATGGAAGTAGAAATATCATTTGACCCAGCAATTCCACTACTGGGAATATGCCCTAAAGAAACCATAACTGTCACCCAAGCAGATATTTGAAAACCCGTGTTTATTACTGCTTTGTTCACAATAGCAAAGAGCTGGAAACAATCCAAGTGCCCATCAACAAATGAATCGGTAAAGAAGCTGTGGTATATTCACACAATGGAATACTGCGCTGCATTGAAAAACAAAGAACTTATGAAATATTATGCAAAATGGGTGACCCTGGAGGACATTATGCTGAGTGAAATATCTCAGTCACAAAAAGACAAATACTGCATAGTGCCACTGTTGTAAAATGGGACTGACATCGGGGTTGGGGGGAAACCTAAGAAAAGAAGGGATAAATAATGTATACTGCATTGAATCAGATGAGGGAGAGAACTGTTTAAAAGGAATATAGGATTAGGTATTATTTTCATAACAAGATTACAGAAAAATAAATGCATGTTAAAGTGGACTGTGGACTGGGGAGAATTGTATAACAATGAAAGAATTTTTTTTTTCCTCAGTGAGAAAAACCAACGGGGGGTGGGGAATGGGTAAGCAGCAGGGAAGAAAATGTGCAACAATGAATGAATGGAGAAAAATTAAATGGAAAGAATATTCTGTAACAGGAAAAAAAATGCTTACAAATGGTATCAGTCATACCATGAAGCTTAAGAAAAGTACATCACACCAGAAAATAATTCTCATTTAGTAAGCATTCATTCTGATAGTTTTTTCTTTAATGAAGCAATGCTAAATTTAATTAAGATTT
>NW_006399808.1:12445244-12475446 GCF_000299155.1 Elephantulus edwardii | reverse complement strand
ACTTGTATTTAAGTCATTAGTGTTTAATGATTTTTTTCTTTTCTAGATTATTACATTCTAAAGAACTAAAAAGCCCTGAAAGAGAAATTATTGGAAATATGGAAATGTGAACTTTAGGATGTTAGTACCCTTATAATTTATCCTTTTAGTTCTATTTTCTTCTCAGGATGGCTCAATAACTTTGCTACCAGATAACTGAAATGATAGCTACCTTTTAAGCTTAGCAAAGTTACTCATTCATATCTTTTCTAAGATGTCTTTACATAATAGATCACTTTTTGTAATGGAAACCTGTGACTATGTTGCTAGCCAACATTGAAATATAAATGCACTATAGTCACATGGTACTGCTTCAGTTTTCTCAGCTGAAAGCTCCCAATCATTGGCATTCTGATTCAAAGCTATTTCATCCAAGTGGATATTAGGACAGAAAATGGAAAGATCATCAAAAGCAGCATCACTCAGAGAGGAGACAAAGCGAAAAAGATCAAGCATATGAAGAAGTCTATAAGAGTACAAATAAGCAAGAAAAATTTCTGATTCTCTTTAAACATATCTTTAATAAAGGTACATCATTTTATAAAAATAGAAGACTCTGGAATTAAAGAAGATACTTCAATATTCAATTAATATTGGTGGGGTTTTTATAATGTTCACATAATTAACTAGTTAATAGTTTCAAAACCAAATTATAATTTGACAAAACCGGATTGAAAACAGAATCACTTAGTAAGGAAAATGCCTTGCATGCTAGTCTTAGCTATTATCAAAGATAAAGCATCCATCAGCAAGATAGAATTCAGTAATGTACAACAGCACATAACAGATAACCTAAACAAGGTACAGTAATGGTGCAAGGATTCTAGCATAGTGAAATTGAAGGTTTTTAATCCATAAAGCTAGAAAGAGAGGGGACTGATTTAATAAATAAGCCAAGATATTAAATTGCTTTAGATACATGTAAATGTTGTTGTTGTGAACTGTGGAATCAGAACCGACTCATAGTTCACCCTCTAGCGGGTTTTCAGAGGCTATTAACTGCACAGGAGGAGATTGCTCATCCTTCTGTGAAGCACCTGGTGGCCTCGAACTGCATGCCTTCATGATAGCAGCTCAGCTTCTTGCCATTAGGCCACCAGAATTCCCTTTACATACCTACTATACATATATCCTTTAAGACATAATTCAGCTTTAAAGGCTATAAACACTACAAGCACAGTCTTGCTGTGGTGTACAAAATTAGTAACTTATTTCAGCATTGATGAAGTGTCTATGCATGTATCATGCATGTCTTTTTACCAGGTTTTATGCTATTTAATAAAAATTAGGGAATTTCTGGTGGCATATTCTGTAGGAACCTGAGCTGCTAACTCAAAGACAGCATTTCTCTGTTAGTTCCAAAACAACAGACACTCCAATAGACAAAGATGGACAATCTCCTCTTGAAAATGAGCTGGTGAGTTCTAACCCTAAAGTTACTAAGTTCCTTTAGTTGATTAAAGATTATTTGTTGAAAAGAGAGTATTGAACATACCACAGATTACCAGGAAAATACATAGGCTTACCTTGGAGAGGGTGAAACCAAGATTCTCCTTTGAGACAAGGATTTTGAAGCTCTGTCTCACATACTTTGGGCACGTGGCCAGGAGGGGACCAGTCCTTGGAGAAGGACATCATGCAGAAGAATAGCACAAGCGAGAAAGACTCCAGATGAGATGGATTGACATAGTAGCTGGGGCAGTGGGATTAGGTGTTGCAGAGTCAGTAATGCTGGCTCAGGATAGGGAAGGATTCAGAGCTATTGTACATAGAGTCACTATGAGTCACAGGCAACCGGATAGCACATAATAACAACATCACCCCTGAGAAGCATAATTCACCAGTTAGTAGACGGTCTAGAAATATAGGAAACAAGAAGATACTCCTTCAGAAGACTGAATGCTTAATGGAAGATGTAGACATGTGCACCAGATAACTATGATGCTTGGAAGAACTGATATGACAAACTCAGTAGGGAACTATGGAAATTTACAGTAGTAAAAGATTGTGTCTAACTAAGAGGCTCAGTTAGAGACTCACTGAGGAGGTACTGAGCATGTGACAAATTAAATTTCAAAAGTTATCATTATTGTTGCTTGGGAAGACTCCATTCAGAGTGAGGAGGACTAATCTAAGAGGCAGATAGAAAAGAGTAGAGTCATTTCAGAGCAATGACAATAAGGTAAAATATAGTTGAAAGATGAGTAATGGGGAGAAATAGACAATAAGGTTGCAAAATTAATTTGGTAGAATGTCTGTGAGATTTTTGAATGCTAAGTTAAGGATTTTATACCTCTTTACGCAAAGTCAACATTTGTAATGTAAGAACCTGATGTAAATAAGATCATGTCTTAGAAAGATTATTGAAAAAGGAACACCTATTGGAGAGTTAAGAAAAATAAAAGCTGGGGATAGGGAAAATATTTTAGTAGTGAAGATAAAGGTATATTGTTTTGTTTAATTTCTTATGATATAAAAGGATATACCTAACAGGAGGAATATGTTGTTGTTTTTGTTGTTATGTACCATTGAGTTGTCTGCAACTCACAGCAACCATATGTACAAAAGTGCTAAACCCTGCTCTATCTTGTGCCAATCTTATTGTCTCTAACACACCTACCCCCATTACCCCGGTCACTGAATCAATCCACCTCATAGAGGGTCTTCCTCACCTGTAGTGTCCCTCCATCATCCCAAGTATGATGTCCTTCTCCAAAGACCGGTCCCTCCTTCCAACATGTCCAAAGTATATCAGATGGAGCTTCAGAATCCTTGCCTCCAAGGAGCAGCCTGGCTTTACCCTCTCCAGGATGAACTTGTTCCCCTAGCAGTCCATGGTATATTCCATACTCTTTACCAGCACCACAGCTCAAAGGCATCAATTCTCCTTCTATTATCTCTAGTCATTGTCCAGCTTTTTTAATGTAAAGCAAGTGATTACAAAGACTTTGGCCTGTATCAGGCACACCTTAGTCTCCAAACTGATATCGTTGCTCCTGAATATCTTGGAGAGTCTCTGACAGCAGAATTTCTAAGTGCAATACATTTTTTAATTTCCTGGCTGCTTGTGCCAGGTGTGTTGATTGTGGAGCCAAGCAAGCTAAAGCTGTTTAAAATCTCAATCTCTTCGCCATCCATCTTGATGCTGCCAATCGGCCCAGGGGAATGTCAGTACTTCTCTAATCATATATGTGATAATTTATTCCTCTTTCATATTATTTATGAATAGCTATTATTCTTAATTCTTATTTTATAAACCATTTGAATTATATTGTTGTTGTTGTTGTGTGCCATTAAGTCACTTGTGACTCATAGAGACCCTATGTACAACAGCCCTAAATCCTGATCTATCCCTTACCAATGTCATTATCTCTGACATGCCTATCCCCACTACCCCAGTCATGGAATCAATCCATCTCATCAAGAGTGTTCCTCTCCTGTGCTGTCCAATCACCCTCCCAAGCACGAAGTCCCTCTCTATGTACTGGTCCCTCCTTGCAACATGTCCAAAGTATGTTAGACGGAGCTTCAGAATCCTTGCCTCCAAGGAGCAGCTTGGTTTCACCTTCTCCAGATTGAACTTGTTTGTTCTCCTAGTTGTCCATGGTATATTCAGTACTCTTCTCCAGCACCACAGCTCAAAGGCATCAATTCTCCTTCTATTATCCCTAGTCATTGTCCAGCTCTTTGATGCATAGCAAGTGATTACAAAGACCTTGGCTTGTATCAGGTGTACCTTAGTCTCCAGACTGACATCGTTGGTTCTCAGTATCTTGGGGAGGTCTATGACAGCAACCTTCCTAATGCAATTCATCTTTTAATTTCATGGTTGCTGGTACCATGAGTGTCGATTGTAGAACCAAACAAATTGAAGTTATCAACATTTTAATCTCTTCATCATCCTTCATGATACTGTCCAATTGACCCAGTGGTGAGAATCTTTCTTTTCTTGATGTTGAGCTTCAATCCATATTAAAAGCTGTAGTCCTTGACCCTCTGCAGCAAGCGCTTCAGGTCCTCCTCAGTTTCAGCAAGCAGGGTTATGTCATCTGCACAACGTAGATTGTTGATGAATCTATCTTCAATCCTGATTCCACACTTTTTCTCATAGAGTGCAGCCTCCTGGATAATCTGTTCCACATATAGATTGAAAATATATGAATATAGGACACATTCTTGTCAAACACCCTTCACAATTTTGAACCATGCAGTGTTTCCTTGCTCTGTTCTGATGACTGCCTCCTGGTGGAAATACAAGTTTCGCAAAAGCATAATCAAGGATTCTGGCATTCCCATTTTTCTCAGAGGCAGCCACAGTTTGTTATGATCCATAGCCAAATGCCTTCACAAAGTCAATAAAATACCAATAGACATTCCTCTGGTATTCGCTGCTTTCAGCCAAGATCCATCTGACATCATCTATAATATCCCTAGTACCACAGCCTCCTCTAAATCCAGCCTGCACTTCAGGCAGTTCTTTGTTGATGTGCTGTTCCAGTCGTTTTTGAATGATCTTCAGCAGACTCTTGATTTCATGTGATATCAATGATATGGTTCAATAATTTCCACACTCTGTCCTATTCTTTAGAATGGGAACAAATATAGAGCTCTTCCAGTCAGTAGGGCAGGTGGTTGTCCTCCAGATTTCTTGGGACGACTTAGTGTGCACATTCAGGGCAGCATCTGTTTGTTGAAATGTGTCGCTCAGTATGCCATCAATTCCTTGGGCCTGTTTTTTGCCAAGTTTTTCAGAGCAGCTTGAACTTCTTCCTTTATCACCACAGGCTGCTGCTCATACGTTGTTTCATGAAATTCTTCTGTGTCCACCAATTCCTTTTGGTAAATGACTCTGTATACTCTTTCCACCTTCTTTTAATGCTTCCTGCATCATTTAAAATCCTGTCCAAAGCTTCCTTAAGTATTGCAACTCGAGGTTTGAATTTGTTCTTCAGTTCCTTGAGCTTAATAAATACTGAGCAAGTTAGGCCTTTTTGGTTTTCTGAACCTAGCTCCTTGCACATATAGAAGTTAATAAATAATTTTCCCAGTGCCACACAATTAGTAATTGACAAGGCTACCAAAATTGCTCAATAGTTTTATGATTTAGAAACAATACCCTTAGTTATAGTCACCCTATGAATTATAGAACACAGAATTGTGTGTAAACTCATTGTTTCCGTTTTCAGTCATAATGTCAATCTATGTGAATAGAGTTTTTCCTCTTTTCCTGGGCTTCTATTTTTATAAGCACAATGTATTTTTGCAAACACAGTGCCTCTTGGTAACATCCCAAAGGATATGAGACAAACTCTTCTCCCCGCTTCTGAGGAGCACTGTGAATGCAGTTGGTCCAAGAAAAATTTGTTCTTACACTAGTGTATGTTGTTATTATTATGTGCTATCAAATTGCTTTCAACTCATAGCAAATCTAACCATAATAGCTCTGAAACACTATATTTACAGAGAAGTCTCAAAAGGGAAAGTTAAGTTTAAAAAAGGTCATGGAACTACAATGACATTATAGTCGTTGCCAGATGGATCTTGGCTGACCACACAGTTTCCTTTCCCTGTTCTGACGACTGCCTCTTGGTCCAAGTATAGGTTTCACATGATCAAAATCAAGTATTCTGGGATTCACATTTTCCTCAAGGTTAGCCCCAATTTGTTGTGATCCACACAGCTAAACGCCTTTTTGTTCATGTGAAACCTATACTTGGACCAGGAGGCAGTCGTCAGAACAGGGAAAGGAAACTGTGTGGTTTGAAATCATCAAAGGAGTTCAATGTATATGTGGAACAGATCATTCAAGAGGCTGTACTTTGTGAGGAAGAATGTGGCTTCAGGGTTGGAGGAAGACTCATCAACAACCTGCGTTATGCTGATGTCACAATCTTGCTTAATGAAAGTGAGAAGGACCTAAAGTGTTTGTTGCAAAAGGTCAAGGACTGTAGTCTTCAATATGGATTGAAGCTCCACATAAACAAGACAAAGATTCTCACCACTGGACTAATTGGCAGAATCAGAACAGATGAAAAAGAGATTCAGATTGCTAACTATTGATTGCACAATCAACACTCTTGGTACCAGTAGTGAGGAAATCAAAAGATAAATTACATTTGTAAAATCTGTTGTCAGGTTCCTCTCCAGAGTGGTGAGGTGCAGTGTCAGAGACTACGGTGCCCTTGATCTAATATTCACAATTATTTGCTATGCATCAGAGAGCAGAGCAATAACCAAAGATGACAGAAGAAAAATTGATGTCTTTAAGTCATAGTGCTAGAGAAGAAAAGTGAACATCCCATGGACTGCCAACAGAACAAACAAATCTGTCCCAGAAAGGATGAAACCAAGTTGCTCCTTGGAAGCAAGAATTTTGAAGCTCTGTCTCACATACTTTGGACATGTTTCTAGGAGGGAACAGGCCTTCGAGAAGGACATCATGCTTGGAAGGGCAGAGGAACAACATAGGTGAGAGAGACCCTGGATAAAATAGATTGATACAGTAATTGGGTAATAGGGGTGGGTGTGTCAGAGACTGTGAGATTGGCTCAGCATTAGGGGAGGAATAAGGAATAAAAATAACAGAAGAATGATGTTACATTTGTAGTCAAACTTCAATTTCAAGTCCTATTCTGAAATACAATGTTGTGAGTGAAAAGATATTATCCAAATGCATACAAGGAAGACCAAACAATAGAACTATTATTCAAATATATGCTCCTAGAGCTAGAGTCAAAGATGGAGAAATTTAACATTTTTTACCAAATCTTGCAATCTGAAATTGACCTGACATGCAATCAAGATGGATTAAAGATAATTGGTGACTAGACTGCAAATGTTTGAAACAATGAAGAAGGAATAGTAGTATGAAAATATGGGAATGGTGACAGAAATGAGGCTGGAAATAGAATGATCGAATTTTGTATTTTCAATGATTTCTTCATTGCAAATATATTTTTTAAAAACACAAATGGCAACTTTGGACATGGACTTCACCTGATGGGCTGCATAAGAATCTGTGGAAGGAGTTCTTGGAGAAGCTCAGGATCAGCAGTTAAAACTAGGTCAAGGGTGGGCAGGAACAAGAGCAGATGCATATAAGGTGCGTGCACACTCCAACGCTCGCGTGAGTGGGGAGGGAAGAAGCACACGCTGATAGCCGTGAGGAGGGATTTGGGGGAACCTAAATAATGAAGGAGGAAGTCTGTTGTTCCCTTTCTGAAATTGCTTCCCCACTCTTTGGAGATGCTCAGTTCCTTGTCTTAGTGAATAGCCCTGGGGCAGAAGGACGCTTGCCCTTTTTATTTCTAGCCATGCTTACAGAACTAGATAAAGGTCAAGCAGATGATGGTTTCTCCTCTAAGCTATGCATTCCATTAGGCTATGCATTCCTTAACCCAACCATGCAATGAGGCTTGTCTGTGTAAGGGTATAAATAGTTGGTTACTTACAACATACTGAGTGGAAAACTTGCCTGGTCAGTCACAACTATCTCTCTGTAGCATTACTCCTTCTTGGTCATTAAGTTTCCCGTTCTTCCAATAAAATCAGACTAATGTCTGTTTCAAAAAAAAAAAAGCAAACAGAAAAAACAAACTATGTCAAGGGAGGACTGTGGGTTAGGTCATCAATTAGTCATGCATAAATTCAAATTAAGGCTGAAGAAAATTAAAACAAGTCTACAAGAACAAAAATATGATCTTGAATTTATGCCATCTGAATTTCAAAATCATCTTAAAAATAGCCTCGAAGTATTGAAGACCAGATAATTTGTGAGATGATATCCTTGAGGCCAAAAGGTCATTACAAAGATGGAGAAGAAAGATAAAATTGAAATAGATGTCAGAAGATACTCTGAAAATTGCACTATAGGATTGAAAAGCCAAAAGTAATTGAAAATATAACAAAGTAAAAGAGCTGAACAGAAGATTTCAAAAGACAGTCAGTGGGGACAAAATACAGTACATAATGATACATGCAGAGAGAACTTGCTCTGTATTTCCCAAGCCGAGGAGAACGGTAAAACAAATTTAAGTGTCAAATTGCAATATTAAAAGGTGCTGTGGGTAATATATTAAATGATACCAGAAGCATTGAAAGAAGATGGAGAGAATACACAAAATCACTGTACTAAAAGAAACTGACACTGAAAAACTTCAGCAAGTACCATATAAGCAGGAGACAAGATAATGAAGAAGCTACATTAAAGGCATTAGAAAAGACTAAGGGTCCAGGAATAGATGGGATACCAATTTACTTATTTTAACTAATGTATGCAGCCCTGGATAGGTTCACCAGTCTATGCCAGGAAATTTAAAGAACATTTGTTTGGCCAAGAGATTGGAAGAGGTCCATATTTATTCTCATTCCCAAGAAAGGTAATCCAACAGAATTTGGAAACTATTGAACAATATCATTAATATTAAATACAAGAAAAATACTGCTGAAGAGCATTTAAATAATATATGAATATGAAAATTCCGTAAGTTCAGGCAGAATTTAGAAGAGGCCGTGATATGAGAGATATCATTGCTAATGTCAGATGGATCCCGACTGAAAGTAAAGAATACCAGAAGAATGTCTATTTGTGCTTTATTGACTATGCAGTCATTTTACTGTGTCGATCATAACAAGCTATGGCTAACAATGAAAATGGGAATCCCAGAGTACTTAATTGTCCTCAGGCAAAACCTAAACCTAGATCAAGAAAATATTGTGTAAACAGAGCAAGGAGATATACTGTTATGTGCTGTCAAGTTGGCAACCCTATGCACAATCGTTTTGAACCCTGTTCTATACTGATCCAATCTCACTGTCTCCGACACACCTACCTTTATTACCCCAGTTATTGTGGCAATCCATCTCAACCAGAATCTTCCTCTACTGTGCTGTCAGCAAGCATAATATCCTTTTCCAAAGATTGATTCCTCCTGGCTCCATGCCCAAAGTGTGTGAAATAGTCTCAAAATCCTTGCCTCCAAGGAGCATTTTGTTTTCACCCTCTCAAAGATAGACCTAATTGGTTTTTTGGCAGTCCATGGTATGTTTAATATTCTTCTCTAGCACCACAAGTTTAAGACATCAATTGTTCTGTCATCTGTGGTCCTTGGCCAGCTCTCTGATGCATAGCAAGATCAGTAACACTTTTAATCTCTAGCCTGACATCCTTGCTCTTCAGCAATCTGGAGAGGTCTCTGACAGCACATTTACCTAATGCAATTCATCTTTTGATTTCTTGGCTGCTGGAGCCAAGAGTGTTGATTGTGGAATCAAGCAAACGGAAACTGCTCTTCTCATCTAACACGATCCTGTCAACTGGCCCACTGATGAGAATCTTCATTTTCTTGATGTGGAGCTTCAATTCCTATTGTAAACTATAGTCCTTGCCTCTCTGCAGCAAATGCTTCAGACCCTCAGTTTTAGCAAGTAAGATTGTGCCATCTGTATAAGACAGGTTGTTTATGAGTCTTACTCCAATCTTGATGATTTTTTCCTCTTCATAAAGTCCAGCCTCTTGAATGATCTGTTCTGCATACGGATCAAAAAGGTATGGAGATAAGACATATCCCTGACACATTATTTTTCTTATTTTGAAGTGGATAGTGTTTCCTTTGTATTTTTCAGCAAACAGATGTAGCCCTGGAAGTGTTTATTAGGTGGTGTCAAGAACACTGGAGAATAATTACCTGACCAATTGACTAGAAGAGATCCATATTAATTCCTGTCCCAAAAAAAGATGATCCAACAGAGTGTGGAAATTATAGAATGCTACCACTGATACTACACACAAGTAAAATTTTACAGATGATTATCCAAAAACTACTGGAATAGTATATCAACAGAAAACTATGAGAAATACAAGCTGGATTTTAAAAAAGGCATGGCACTAGGTACATTATTGCCAATGTCAGACGGATCTTGTCCCAAAGAAGAGTGTTCTAGAGGAATGTCTATCTTTGTTTCATTGATTATGCAAAGGCATTTTACTGAGAGGATCACAACATATTATAGTTAACCTTGAAAAGAATCCCATAACACCTGATGGTGCTAATGTGAAACCTCTATTGGACCATGAGGCAGTCGCCAGAGCAGACCAAGTGAACACCTGTTGTTAAGTGCTGTCAGGTCTCTTGTGACTCAGGGTGATCCTATATGTACAACAGCTCTGAACTCTGCTCTATTCTGAGTCAACCTCATTGTCTCTAACACATTCACCCCTACTATCCCAGTCACTGAGTCAATCCATCTCATCCAGAACCTTCTTCTCTTGTGCTATCCCTTCACCTTTCCAAGCAATATGTTCCTCTCCAAGGACTGGACCCTCCTTAAAATACACCCAAATTATGTCAGGTGGATGTTCAAAATCCTTGCCTCCAACAATCAGCCTGGTTTCACCCTCTCCTAACAGTCCATTGTAAATTCAGTAATCTTCTCCAGCACCCTGGTTCAAAGATAGCAATACTCCTAGTCATTATATAGCTTTCTGATGCATAGCAAGTTATTGAGAAGACCATGGCCTGGATTGGACAAACCTTAGTTTCCATACTGACATCATTGCTCTTCAGTACTCTGGAGAGGTTCCTGACAGCAACTTTCCCCCATATAATTAGTCTTTTGATTTCTTGGGTGTTGGAACCAAGAGTGTCAATTGTGAAGCCTAGCAAACTGAAGCTGTTAACAATTTCAATCTCTTTACCAACTATTATGACACTGCCATCATCTCTGCGGTGAGAATGTTGGTCTTCTTGATGTTGAGCTTGAATCCATTTTGAAGGCTGCATTCCTTGATTTTGTGCTGCAAATGCCTCAGGTTCTCCTCAGTTTTGACAGGCAAGGTTGTGTCATCTGCATAACTTAGGTTGTTAATGAATCTTCCACCAATCCTGATGCCACATTCCTCCTCATAGACCCAAGTCTCCTGGATGATTTCTTCAGTATATAGACTAAAAAGGTATGGAGATAGGATACATCCCTGGCATAAACCTTTCCTGATTTTGAACCATGCAGTGTTTCTTTGTTCTGTTCTAACAACTGCTTTCTTGTCCATGTATATGTTTCACATGAGCACAGTCAACTTTTCTGGAATTCTCGTTCTTCTCAGAGTCAGTCACAGTTCGTTATAATACACACAGTCAAATGCTTTTGCATAGTCAATGAAACACAGATAGACATTCCTCTGATACTATGCTTTCAGCCAACATCTGTCTAACATTAGCTATGTTATCTCTAGTACTACAGCTGCTTCTAAACCCAGGCTGCACATCTAACAGTTCTCTGTTGATGTGCTATTCCAGTCATTTTCATCAGAATCTTGCCTGCATCTGACATTAATGATATATTTTGATAATTTCTACATTCTTTTAAGTCACCTTTTCCAAGGAATGGGAAGAAATATCAATCTCTTCCAGTCAGTTGGCCAGCTGACTGTCCTTCATATTTCTTGGTAAAACTTGGGAGCACATCCAGGGCAGTGTCTGTCTGTTAAAATAGGTCATTTGATATTCTGTGAATACTTGTTTTTTGCCAATTCCTTCTGAGCAACTTGAACTTCCACCTTCATCACCACAGATTGTTTAAAATTAAAAGAGCATGTGTCAGGATTGTATTCTTTCTCCATACCTATTCAGTCTGTATGCTGAGAAAATCATTCGAGAGGCTATACTCTGTGAGGAAGAATGCGGTGTTAAGATCAGAAGACTCATCAATAACCTATTTTATGCAAATGACATAACCTTGCTTGTTGAAAGTGAGGATATCTTGAAGCACTTGTTGCAGAAGATTAAAGGATACAGTCTTCAATATGGATTGCATCTCATCGTCAAAATAACAAAAATTGTTATCATTGGATAGATATGCAACCTTATAATGAAGAAAAGATTGAAACTGTCAATGAGTTCATCTTGTTTGGATTCACAATCAAAACACTTCATAAAAGCAGTGAGAAAATTAAGAGACATATTGCACTAGGAAAGTCTGGAGTTAGGGAGCTCTCCAAATTATTGAGGAGCAATGTTGTTAGTTTGAGGACCAAGGAGTGTCTGATTCAGGCCATGATCTGTTCAATCACTGGTTATGCGTCTGAAAGCCAGACAATGAATAAGGATGACCGAAGAAAAAATGATACCTTTGAATTTGAGAAGAGTACTGAACATCCTATGAACTTCAAAATAGAAAAAAACAACCCAAAAAATAAAAACACTAAAACCCCAAATACGTCTTAGAGAAGGCGCATCCAGAGTGCTCTCTGCAGACAAAGATGATAAAGCTTCACTTCATTTATTTCAAGTATGTTGCTAAGAGTAGCTAATCCTTGGAGAGGGACATGATGCTTGGAAAGGCAGAGGGCTTGTGAAAAAACGCAAACAGGTAGATTGACAGTGTCTGCTGTAACAGACTAACATATCAGGAAGTGTGAAGATGGCACAGGATAGGTCAGGGTTCAGTTCATAGAGTCATTATGTGTTGTACTCAACTCGATGGCACATAAAAACATAGTTTCCTTGTGGGTCTGCTATGATTGGATTTTGACTTGACAGAAAAGAGCAACATATATTGTCTGTGTCTTCTGTATCTTCAAGAATGTATTTGAGTTCATTTGGAAAGGAGAAGAGTGTTCTTGGCAAAGCACTATTTAGGGACTGTAAATCATTATTACTCTTCTTCTGCCCCCCATTATTTCAGTGGTACTTACTATGTGACATGGTGCCTTTCAGTGGGAACCAAGCATGGTTGCTTTAATGTGTTAGGAGATGATCTCTTAAGTTTTTATTTCATTATATATCACAAAGTTATTGGGGTATTTGACATATCCTTTGTAGAACAATTGCCATTATATAGCTCTAGATTTGCAAATTTGTTTATATTCCTAAAATATAAATGCATGAAAATATTGACTGAGTATATTCCATGTCATAAATGTTTAGTCTTCATATTTTAATATTTCATTGCTTTTTTAAAATTACTTCAACTCTATGTTTTAATCTCCTTCTGTGAGATTAACTGCCTTTGAAAACTTGGCGGAAGTTCAGCTCTGGGTCTGTTCTGACTTTATGATAGACAACAACAACAATGCTGCTATAATAGAGAAATCAGAAGTGAAGTATTTTAAACAGACATGTGTCCTCCCACAGTTTAAGAGATCAAATTAAAATTCTAGGTTATTGCTCTAGGAGAAGACTGCTTTCTCTGTTTTTTTTTTTCTGGAAGAAAGTAATTATTCCCTTCATTAGGCGAGGTGTTCCTTAAGAGATTCACAAGTCTTAATCTTCCCCTGTGTTGATAAGCTTCCCAGCATAGAGCCTAGAGTTCAAAGGATGTGCTCCATTTCTGATTATCTTTCTCAGAATACTTAAGTCCCCCCATCTGCTTTTTTTTTCTCTCCTTTTGTCCCTTTTAGGATAAAAGGTAATATAATTCACATCCAAGGCAAAACTCCCCTTTTATCAGATCAATTCTTCAACATGTGTATCGTGTCCCAGCCTGATTCCCTTATAACTGGCTAATCACAACGTGGAGAATACCTTATCATAAAGTCAGGATAACATATAAGATAACTGCATTATACTAAGCATTATGGTCTAGTGAAGTTGAGACATGCTTTTTAGGAAACACAACTGAATCTATGATTTTTGTGAAATGCCATAATTTCTAAAACTGAAATTCCACTTTGTCATAATTATATCTCATTAGCATTCAGATAGCTTGATGCTAATGGAGAGCTGTGTTCAAAACGGCATGATGCTAATGGATTTGATTCTGCAAAGTAAATTGGAAAATGGGAGCTAAAATTAGGGATTATTGATAAAATTGCTCAAAATCATCTTACTGTCTTAAAAACTTTATCATCATCACCATTATTATTTTAGTAACACTAGTCAAAATCTTATGTTAAAAGCTTTTTTATAATAATTAGATTGAAATTGTTTTGTTTCTATGTTACTGCTTCCACTACTGTCTGCACTTAACTTTTATTCAATTAGTCTTAGCTTCCTAATAGTTGTGTTTTGGTTTTTACCTACACACATTTGGTAGCATAGTTTGTAGAGTGTTATTGCACTTCTAATTCAAAGGCAAATTTTCTCTGATTTCTCAAATTCCTCAGTGATTCCATGGAATAAAAAAGAGCAAACTACTCTTCTCTGATTTACAGTCTCCTGAAAACCCCCTGGAGTGTCCAGTATGAGTTAGTTTTTAGGTAAGAGTAATGAACTTTTGAATTTTTGCAAACATTTAGGGACATTGATTAAATACTAATTATTTGTATTATTGTATATAAAACACAACTTCTGCATTTATCAAAATGATTATGAAAATGTTCACATACTACTTTGAACCTTTCAAGATGTATTGACATAGAGACTAACAATGGGTTTGAACATATCAGAGATGGTGAGGGTATAGTATTATTCATACTGGTTCATTAGGATGGGGTAGGATAGGGTGACATTCATACTTGTCTCTGTGAGTTATAGCTGACTCAGTAACACCCAACAGCAACAATAACAACAATTCAGTATATTTCATTCACGTTTAAACTTTGAGTTTCAAAATTAATATCTTTTTTTCTAACATCATCATAAAAGGTTTTTATTCCCCCTTTCTATCTTCTGATTATCTGGGAGACTGGGCTCTATGAAGAGAAATGAGGCAGCAGGATTGGAGGAAGACTCATCAACAATTTCTGTTATGTCACAACCCTGCTTGCTGAAACTGAAGAGGACCTGAAGTGCTTGCTGAAGATCAAGGACCATAGTCTTCAACATAGACTAAAGCACAACATCAAGAAAATAAAGATTCTCACTAATAGGGCCACTTGGCAGCATCATGACAGATGGTAAAGAGATTGAGATTGTTAACATCTTTATTTCGCTTGGCTCCACAATCAACACTCTTGGCACCAGCAGCCAGGAAATTAAAAGACAAATGGCATTGGGAAAATCTGCTGTCGGGGACCTCTCCAAAGTACTGAAAAGCAACGATGTCAGTCTAGGGACTAAGGTGCACCTGATCCAGGCTATAGTCTTTGCAATTACTTGCAATGATTAGAGACGAGAGATGGAGAATTGATGCCTTTGAAACTATGGTGCTGGAGAAGAGTATGGACTGGTAGGAGAACAAACAGTTTCAGCCTAGAGAGGATGAGAGCAGGCTGCTCCTGGAAGGCAAGGATTCTGAAGCTTCATCTGACATACTATGGACATGTTGCAACGAGGGGTCAGTCATTGGAGAAGGACATCATGCTTGAGAGGGTGGAGGACAGAGCAAGAAAGGAAGACCCTCAGTGAGATGGATTAATTCAGCAACTGGGGTAATGGGGGCAGATGTGTCAGAAACAATGAGGTTGGCACAGGATAGAGCAGGGTTTAGAGCTGTTGTATGTAGGGTCACTATGAGTCACAGGCAATTCGATGGCACATAACAACAACAACAACAACAACAACAACAACATCTTCTTATTGTTCATTCTTTGAAATTAGGGCACAGAGAAAATTGCTTATAAGAAACTATTGCCAAAACTAGCTCAGTCTTAAAAGGACAAACAGTGTCTAAGACCATTAGTATAAAAATAGAAGGGTAACTAGTAAAATATGCATGGGGGATTTCAAGGGAAGGAATGGAAATGGAGAGGTGAGGGTGGGCAGAAGAAAAATCTCAAGTTACACTTTTTTGGGGGTAGAGAGAGGGGGTAAAGGAAATATGAAAGATCTGGTGGGGACCTGGAAAGACAGGGTGGTCATAGCACAGTTCGATGATGATTGATTTTATAAAATATATTTCATAATACATAATGAATGATTGTATGAAACACAATGTGAATGAAGGAAAGTGTAAAACACAATGTATGGGAGTTTTGTGTGCAAATGACCATAAAGTTTTTTAAACGTATTGGAAAAAATAAAAGTAAAAAATTATTTAAAATGTTGAATTTCTTAAGCTTATTTTACGCCTACCTAAATTCTAATGGATTTTGTGTTGGTTTTTTTTTTTTTTTAAATTTTTCATGTTTGATTTTAGTAAAAAAAAATGGTAGCTGCTCTTGAGTCATTTCCAATATGTAGTTGCTTCTTGTGTACCACTGAGTAGGAAACTCTGGTGGCTTGGAATCTACACAGTTTCAGTCCTACTCCAAAGGACACACCTTTCTGTTGGTCCAAATCCACCAGTGTCTCCAAGGGAGAAAAAAGGGGAATCTCCTCCTATGTGATATAGAGTTAGAAACCCAGTGGAGATTTAGTTATAAATTTCTTCCAGTTCAACCATAAAAGTGCAAATTATGCACTACAAGAGAGCGGAACTTTGTAGAATTTTCAGCATTGATGATTTCTCTTGGGAGCTTTGGTGGCCTGATGTTAAGGAGATGTGGTGTCAACCTGAAAGCACATGTTTTGAAATCCACTAGATGTCCCATAGAAAAGATGGGTGATTTCCTCTGGTGTTATTAAACAGCACCTGAAAATTCACCAGAGGTTCAGGTATGGGTCATTTATAGGTAGGTTCTGGTTCAACATTACATAACAATAACATGATTTTTTTAAAATAATTGCTAGATGTTTTTTCCCCCAAAGATCCTAGTTAATATAGGAAGAGTCAAGTCACTTTTTGCTTCACAGTCATTTGAGGTTAATAGCCAACTGTTTAGCCATTGCTGCCATCCAGGAACTCCGTGATATTGCTTGTGTTGTTGTTATGTGCCATCAAGTTGAGTATGATTCATAGTGACTCTATGAACAGAAGATCTGAACCCTGTTATATCCTGTGCCATCTCACACTTTCTGACACACAAAAGCTCATTGCAGCAGTCCCTGTGTCAAGCCACCTGGTTGAGGTTCTTCGTCTTCTTTGCTTACCTTCCACTCTTCCCAGCATCCTTCTCCAAGGTATAGGCTCTCTTAGCAACATGCTCACAGTATGTGAAGAACACTTCAGCTACATCCTCTCCACGACCTATCTGTTCCTTCTCTTGGCCAGCTGGCCATGGGATATTCAGTGCTCTTCCCCGACACCATAACTCAAAGACATCAATTCTTTTTCTGTCATCCTTATTCTCTGTTCAGATCTCAGATGCATAACAAGTAATCAGAAAGACTATATGGCCTTAATCATGGACCTTAGTCCTCAAACTGATATCATTACTCCTCAATAATTTAGAGAGGTCCCTAATAGCAGATTTTTCTAGTGCAATGCTTCTATTTAAAGCCTGACTGCTATTGCTAGATAATAAAAATTCAGTAATGGATGCCTCATAGCTCAAAAGTGAGAGATAAATTATTATTTTCAGAACCATGAAGCCTGTTTGTCTTAGAACATACAAATAACTTTTCTCTGGAGTTATTGAAATTTGAAAAGATAATAAAATTATATCTGTCTTCTAGAATTTCTTTCATAATATAAAGTACAATATAAATAATTTATTTTCAATATCTTCCTTTACAGTGTTTTGGTTTGCATTTGACTATTGTACAATTTAATCATCTTAATGGAGAGATCCTTCAAGTTAACCAAAAATAGCTTGGGAAACATATTTTTTATATATATATATTTTTTTTACTAGAAATTACAAGTTATACACAACAGAAAAAATCTATAAGCAGTGTCCCATACGTTAACACATTTTTTGGGGGAAATGACTATCTTTGAATATTAGATTCATAGAGAAATTGCATTGTAATGTAAGTCTAGAAATGAAACAAGATATAAATTTTAGATATTTGGTCTATTAATCTTCAAAAAGACACTTAAATTTATATGTTGTTTGGTTATCAGTTTTACCTTTTTAGAATTTCAGATCACTGCTTTCATGACCAATAAGAAATAAACCTCAACCAATATATATCAATTAATGACATGCTTTATGAGAAGACATTACATCATGAAACTGAACAAGGCTTCCTGACTCAAAGAAGTTTCAAAACTGGGAATAAATTACATTTATTTCATTTCACATTCTGATATGTAATCATTAATGTCTGAAGTCAGGTTTGAGGGTGATGAGCTGTGGAATGGGAAAATTTATTTTCTAGCACTTTACTCATAAAAAGCATGCAAATGAAATCCATTAACCTCTTTTCAGAAAAACTGAAATAAAAAATTTCCTCTCTGCATAGTGGTTATGTAAGTCTCAAACAGAACAAATAGAGTCTTTTGCCTATTCAGATATCAAGGAGAACAAAAGGTTTGGTTTTGAGATATTATTATGCCAGGACAGACATGCTACAGAAAGTCTGACAAGTGGCTGACATCGGTGACTATGACTCTCAAAGACTGAGTTAAGTTACCTAAAAATTGAATAATTATTATTAATAACTTTGTGATTATATTTTAGTATATCTGAGTTTTCTATTAAACTATTTCCTTTATCTAGTACATTCTGCATTTGTTTAAGGATCTAATAATGTCAACATTTTAATGAAGTTGTCCCTGATTCATTTTACTTCTAAGAGTATGCTAGATGTTTTCATCTTTTGACTATCTTTCAGCATCTTGTACTTAATTCTATTATGCTTTACCACCTTACAATTATTCTCAGTCTAAGTCTTTAATTCCAAAATATATATTCTCTTCTTATTGTTGTTATTTGCCATAGAGTTGTTTGCTACTCATAGAGACCCTATGTACAAGAGCCCTAAACGCTGTTCTATCCTGTGCCAACCTAGCCATCTCAAAAGCACATATCGATCCATCTCATCAAAGGTCTTCCTCTCTTTCGCTGCCCCTCCACTCTGCCAAACATGATGTCCCTCTCCAAGGACCAGTCTCTCCTTCCAACATGCCCAAATGTCAGACGAAGCTTCAGAATCCTTGACTCCAAGAAGCATTCTGGCTTCACCTTCTCTAGGACAAACCTGTTTGTTCTCCTAGCAGTCCATGGTATATTCAACACTTTCCTCCAGCACCACAGCTCAAAGGCATCAATTCTCTTTCTATTATCCCTATTCACTATCTAACTCTCTGATGCATAGCACGTAATTGCGAACACTATAGCCCGGACCAGGTGCACCTTAGTCTCCAGCCTGACATCGTTGCTCTTCAGTACTCTTGAGAGGTCCCTCACAGCCGACTTTACCAATGCAATTCATCTCATGATTTCCTGGCTGCTGGTACAAAGAGTGTTGACTGTGGAGCCAAGCACACTAAGACTGTTAACTATCTCAGTCTCTTCACCATCCATCCTGATGCTGCCAGTTGGCCCAGTGGTAAGAATCTTTGTTTTCTTGATATTGAGCTTCAATCCATATAGGAGGCTGCAGTCCTTGACCTTCTGCAGCAAGCGCTTCAGGTCCTCCTTAGTTTCAGCAAGCAGGGTTGTGGCATCTACATAACGCAGGTTGATGACTCTTCCACCAATCCTGATGCCTCATGTCTCTTCGTACAGCCCAGCATCTCAGATGATCTGTTCTGCACACAGATTGAAAAGGTATGCAGACAGAATACATCCCTGAAGGACCCCCTTCTTGATTTTGAACCATGTAGTGTCTTCTTGCTCTGTTCTGCCGACTGCCTCTTGGTCCAAGTATAGGTTTTATATTAGCACAATCAAATATTCTGGGATTCCCATTCTTCTTAGAGTCAGCCACAGCTTGTTGTGATCCACACAGTCAAAACCCTTTGCATAGTCAATGAAGCATAGATAGACATTCTTCAGGTATTCTTTGCTTTCTGCCAAGATCCATCTAACAATAGTTATAATATCCCTAGTACTACGGCCTCTTCTAAATCCAGCCTGTACATCCGGCAGTTCTCTGTTGACATATTGTTCCAAACATTTTTGGATAATTTTCTGCTGAATCTTGCTTGCATGTGATATTAATGATATTATTCGGTAATTTCTGCACTCTGCTGGGTCACCTTTTTTTGGAATGGGAACAAATATCTATCTTTTCCAGTCAGAGGGCCAGCTGGCTGTTCTCCAGATTTCTTGGCACAACTTAGTGAGCACATCCAGGGCAGTGTCTGTCTGTTGAAATATGTCAATTGGTATGCCGTCAACTCCTGGATCCTTGTTTTGTGCCAATTCCTTCAGAGCAATTTGAACTTCCTCCTTCGTCACCATAGGCTCTTGCTCATATGTCATTTCATGAAATTGTTCTGTGTCAGCCAATTCCTTCTGATACAGTGACTCTGTGTACTTCTTCCATCTTCTCTTGATACTTCCTGGATCATTTGACATTCTACCCAAAGTATCCTTAAGTATTGCCACCCGTGGCTTGAATTTGTTTTTCAGCTCCTTATGCTTAAGAAATGCAGAGCGGGTCCCGCCCTTTTGATTTTCTGACTCCAGCTCACTGTACATTTCATTATAGGATCTTGCTTTGTCATCCGGGGCTGCCTTTTGACATTTTCTGTTCAGCTCTTTCTTGGTTTTTTTTCTTTTAGCTTTGTCTTCTCGGCGCTCTAATGCAATATTGAGAGTCTTATCTGACATCCATCTTTGTCTTTTCTTCTTTTCCAGCCTTTGTAATGATCTTTTGAATTCTTCATGGATGATTTTCTTGATATCCTCCCAGAGTTCATTTGGCTTATGCTCATTGGTGCTCAAGGCCTCAAACCTGTTCCTGAGATGGCTTTGAAATTCGAGTGGGATAGACTTAAGATCAAATTTTTACTTTATTATCCTCTATCACTATATTTTGTGTAGTGTATTATTTTATATTCTTCCTAAAGTACAATCTGCATAAAAGATTCAGATTGTTGTTGTTATGTATGTGCCATCGAGTCATTTGCGACTCATAGTGACCCTATGTACAATAGCCCTAAACCCTGCTCTATCCTGTGCCAATCTCATTGCCTCTGACACACCATCCCGATTATCCCAGTCACTGAATCAATCCACCTCATATAGGGTCTTCCCCTCCTGCGCTGTCACTCCACTTTGCCCAGCATGATGTCCCTCTCCAAAGACCTGTCTCTCCTTACAACATGTCCAAAGTATGTCAGGCGAAGCCCCAGAATCCTTGCCTCCAAGGAGCAGCCTGGTTTAACCTTCTCTAGGATGAATCTATTTGTTTTCTTGGCAGTCCATGGTACATTCAGTACTCTTCTCCAGCAACACAGCTCAAAGGCGTCAATTCTCCTTCGATCCTCCCTAGTCATTGTCCAACTCTCTGATGCATAACAAGTGATTGCAAAAACCATGGCCTGTATCAGGCGCACCTTAGTCTCCAGAGAGACACCGTTGCTCTTTGGTACTTCAGAGAGGTCCCTAACCACAGACTTTCCCATCGCAATACGTTTTTTTTATTTCCTGACTGCTGGTGCCAAGAGTGTTGACCGTGGAGCCGAGCAAACTGAAGCTGGGAACAATCTCAATCTCTTCACCATCCATCCTGATGCTACCGATTGGTCCAGTGGTGAGAATCTTTGTCTTCTGGACATTGAGCCTCAGTCCGTATTGGAGGCTTCATGCAGTCCTTGACCCTCTGCAGTAAGCGCATGTACTTTATTTTGAAAATTGAGAATGTCAATACAGAAATAGTATAACTGATACAAATAAAAGTATGGTCTACAAAATAAAGTTAATTTAGCATACAATGTGGTCATTATTTGTTAAATTCTATGGAAAGGTTGAATAATTGAACCAAACAACGGCTTAAGAGGAAAGGAGGATTGGGGTTACTACACATTAATAATAGAAAATTGTTGAATGAGACCTTAAAATTATTTGTTAATTCCAGACTGCTGCATTATAATCGTCCATTAAAGCTTTCTGGAGTTTAAACAAACCAAGTAAAAGAAGGTCCTTATGGACATAATGTAAAGATTGACATTTAAATATCAGTTTGAGCACTTGAAAAGTACACTGGATGACCAGGGATACTATCTCAGCATAAAACCTTGTGTTTGGTGCATTGGTTTGCTAACCAACCAGGTTACAATTGTAGAGTAAATTGGTATTATAGCTGTCTGAATTTTCAAGCTCATTTGATCTATCTCTCATAGACTTCATAAATACTAATATAAAATAAAATGAATATATTTTAAGCTTATGATAATATATTTGTAAAACCATCTATGAATTAAAACTGTGGTTATTTTTGTTGATATTATTTTGTTGGTTTATTATTTATTTTCCTTTTCAAAAACTGGCTAAGAATGCTCTTGTTTTATTAGGTGTCATACTGAGTCATAATGACCTTATGAACAGACCTGACTCTGATCTTATCCTGTGCCATCCTAACTATCTCTGATACACTTGAGCCTATTGATGTAGTCACCATGTCAATCCATCTTGATATCTTTTTCTCTTCCTCCACTCTTCCAAGAATAATAAGTTTTTTGAAGAACTACCCTCCCTAGCAACATTTCCCAAGTATGAGATATGAAGCTTCATCATCCTTTCCTCCAAGAAGTACTTGAGCTGTATCTTTTTCAAGACATAGCTGTTTGTTCTTTTGACAGTCCTCATTGTCCAGCTTTCCGAAGCATTGAAAGTAATTGAAAAGGCCTTGGCTTGAATTGGCTGCACTTCAATCTTCATACTGGCATCACTGATCTTCAGTATTGTCTCCTTATCTCCTGACTGCTGGTACCAAAGGTGGTGATTGTGGATTGAAGCAAAAAGAAATAATTAAGTTTCAATCCTTTCTCCATCTATCATGGTGTTAACCAGTCCAGCGGTAAGGACTTTTCTGTTCCTGATGTTAAAATGCAATCCATACTGCATGGTAGTCCTTTATATTTTGCAATAATGTGCCAGGTCTCCCTTGCTTTCAGGAAGCAAGGCTATGCCATCTACATGACCCACATTTTTTATGTCTTCCTCCAATCCTGAAGCCACATTCTTCTTCTTTGTTTTAATTTTTCTTTTTTTTTTAACTCACATACCTCTTCATAGAAGCTGGCTTCACAAATTATTTGCTCAGCATACAGCCTGAATAGGAATGGAAAAAAGATACATCTCTGACACATAGCCTTCTGGATTTTAAACCATACAGTGTTCCTTTGTTTTTTGGGGATGACAACTTCTGGATATAGGCATAGATTTCACTTGAGCACATTTAAGTGTTCACAGATGCCTATTCTTTTCAGTGTTAGCAAAAACTTGTGATACACACAGTCAAATGCCTTTTCATAATCAATAAAACAAAGAGAAATTTTTCTAATATTTTAGGTTTGATTTTTAATTTATTTTATTTTATTATTTTTTGTGTATGTACCATCAAATCTGATCTGACTGGTACAGGAGGAGAGTGCCCCTCCTTCTCCAGCAGAGCATCTGGTGGATTCGAACCATGTACCTCTGGGATTGCAGTGTAGCTTCTTGCCACTAGGCCACCAGAGCTCCCTAAACTTTTCTAATAGTCCCTGTTTTCATGCAGGATTCATCTGACATCAGCAATGATATCCCTGGTGGCACACCCTCTTGTAAATCTACCTTGAACTACAGGCAGTTAATGTACTGCTCCAGTAATTGTTTTATGACCTTCAGTAATATTTTACTTGTATGTGATATTAATGATAATTTCCATATTCTGTTAGATCATCTTAATTGGAAATGGGAACAAATATAGATGTCTTCCAGTCAGTTGGCCAGTCAGCTGCCCTTCAAATTTCCTGGCAGAGACTGGCTAGCAAGTCTAAAATTGCATCTGGTAGTTGAAAATTGTCATCAGTACCTCTCTATTTCTGAGGCGTTGTTTTTTGCCGGTGTCTTCAGTACAGCTAGAACTTCTTCCTTTGTTGCTATTAGTTCTTATTAGTTCTTGGTGATTGCCAAAATTTTTCAGTGTTCACCAGTTATTTTTGGTACAATACCTCTACATGTTATCTCCATCTTTTTCTAATGCCTCATGGATTGTTCAAGATTTTGCTCATGGTATCTTCAGTATTGAACTTGAGGTGTGAATTTGATTTTGAGCTCTTGAAATGCTGAGCGAGTTCTTCACCTTTTATTCCCTGACTCAAGTAAAAGTTTCCTTTTGCAACCTTCTGTTCAGTTCTTTTACTCTAACACCTCTTGCCTTTGTTTTAGCTTCTTGATGCTCTAATGCAATATTCATAGTTTCTTCTGACATCCATTTTGATCTTGCAAACGATCAACCAATATTAGAAAGCACTTTCCATACTGTGAAAGATGATGCTGGAGACAGGGCGAAGAGACTATGGCATTTCCATGAAGAGACTGGGGCAAGGTATAACCAGAGAAACCCTTGAGCTGGAGCCATAGTTAAAAGTTTTATTTGCTGGATGATCGGAGAAAAAACTGATATGTAACTTCTCCAAGATAAAATTTGCTGGATACCTGAGGAAACCAGAGGTGTGTTTGTGTTGCTGAACTGAACTGTTGTCGTTGTTGTTGTTAAGTGTGTTCAAGTTGAGCATGACTAATAGAGATTGTATGAACAAAAGACCTGAACCTGTTCTATAACTATTGTCATTTTTCTAAGTTCATAGAGTTTCCAAGGCATTTTGTTTAGGAAATGAATGGCACTCCTACTTCCAAGGCTGTCTTAATCTGGGAGCTCCACCAAACAATATCCATCATGGATAACAATTATGGCATCTGAAGATCAGTGGCATAGTGTTCAGTATCACAGCAACCCCAAGTTACCTCAGTACATCAAATCGACAGACCAGTGCTGTACTACTTAGAAGAATCTCCATATTAAACACAATTAACAGCAACCAACATTTAAATACCCAGGCCCACACCCCATGCTATGATTGGCTCTAAACAAGAGGCTTCCAGCCCACAGCTTATTGGTATTCAAATCCTGCAATCAGTTTACACACAATTGTGGATAAAATAGAAGCGATTACACTGTCCATACCCAAATTTCAAACAAAACATTGAGTAATTGTGTGTTGTTTATCTGCTTTGGGACTGCTTAACTAAACCTGGATTTACATTATGTAATATTCTTTGCCTCCTACAACTCCCCAATCTATTTCCCTAATGAACTCCACAACTCTGAGTAAAGACTATGAGTCAAGTTGCAATGAACATTGGACCCAATGTTTGTTTGAAATAAGAGCATGAGCATATGGGGTGACGTGTCTGACCATGTAGCTATTTGTTTGGTGCTATGGATGTTATTGATGGGGAAAATTTCCCTTTATTTTGTTGGTAGAAGTGAAACTTGGCACCCCCACCTTGTATCTGCTCCTTAAACACACAGAAAAATGTATGGACTTCGGAGCTTGTTATTGTTGTTAGGTGCCGTCGAGTCACCTGTGATCCATAATGACCCTATGTGTATAGCAGCTCTGAATCCTGCCCTATCCAAACCAGTCTCACTAATCCAACTCACCAATTGCATTGCCCCAGTCACTGTATCAATTCATATCATCCATGGTCTTTTTCTCGTGCACTGTCCCTCCACCCTGCCAAGCATGATGTCCTTCTCCAAGGACTGGTCTATACTGGTCACATGCCCAAAGTTTGTGAGATGGAGCTTCAAAATCTCAGCCTCCAAGAAGAAACTTGGTTTCACCTTCTCCAAGACAGACCTATTTGTTTTCTTCTCAGTTCAAGACTCCTCTTCAGCACCACAATTTGAAGGCATCAATTTTTCTTCTGTAATTTTTAGTCATTTTCTCTGAAGCATAAGAAATTGTGAAGACCATGGCCTGGATTAGGCTCACCTTAGTATCTAGACTGACATCATTGCTTTTCAACACTCTTGGGAGGTCCCTGACAGCAGATTTTTCCCAATGCAATTCATCTTTTGATTTTCTGACTGCTGGTGTTAAGAGTGTTAAGAATCCTATTGAAGATTATCCAGAAATGACTGAAACAGTACATTGACAGAGAACTAGCTGAAATACAAGTTGGATTTAGAAGAGGTTGTAGTCCAAGAGACATTATTACCAACATCAGTTGAATCTTGGCAGAAAGCAGAGTATCAGAGGAATGTCTATCTGTGCTTTGTTGACTGTGCAAAGCATTTGACTTTGTGGATGACAGCAAATTGTGACTAAGCTTGAGGAAAATGAGAATCCCAGAACACTTGATTGTGCTTATGATAAATCTATACTTGGACCAGTAAGCAGTGCTCAGAACACAGCAGAGAAACACTGCAAGGTTCAAAATCAGGAAAAGAGTGTGTCAGGGATGTGTCTTGTCACCATACCTTTTCAATCTATGTGCAGAACAGATCATTCAGGAAGCAGGGCTTTATGAGGAGTAATATGACATCAGAACTCGAGGATGATTCATCAACAACTTACATTATGCAAATGACATGATCTTGCTTCCTGAAACTGAAGCACTTGCTGCAGAAGGTCAAGTACTGTAGTCTAAAATATGGATTGAAGCTCAACATCAAGAAGACAACAAATTCTCATCACTGGGCCAATTGGTAGCACCATGGAAGATGGAGAAGGGATTGAGGTTGTTAACAATTACAGCTTGCTTGGCTCCACAATCAACACTTTCAACACCAGCAGTTAGGAAATCATAAGACTCTCTCTAGAACGAATCTATTTGTTCTCTTAGCAGTCCACAGTATATTTAATACTCTTCTGCAGCACCACAGCTCAAAGGTATCAATTCTCCTGTTATCATCTGTAGTCATCTTCCAGCTTTCTGATGCATAGCTTGTAATTGCAAAGACTATGGCTTGGATCTGGCACACCTTAGTCTCAAGACTGACATCATTGCTCCAAAGTACTTTGGAGAGCTCTCTGACAGTGGACTTTTCCAGTGTAATTCATCTTTTTATTTCCTGGCTGATGATACCAAGAATGTTGATTGTAGAACCAAGCAACTAAGTTTGTAGTTGATGCCAATTTGTACCTAGCCATTGATGATTGAAAATGAGTTGACCAGAATCCAAGCAGATGAAGATAAGATGTTTTATGTTGTGAGCTAGTGTTTATTGGTGCAAGCTGATGGCTTGCTCATTATTGCACTTTGTTTATGGATGCAGATGCTAAAAGTTCCAACTGGAAAAGAAGATTCTTCAGAGAAAGAAACATACTTCTTTCTTCAGACTACTGGTTTGATAAGAACAAGCAAATTAGAAATTGACAATCTAAAATGGAGAAGATTAAGACATGAGGCATGAAGTTGTTGGCTCCCATAATTTCATGAGTATATATCTTATTATGATTGAAAGGAGAAAGTTAATTCTTCAAATATAAAAATTAATGATTATAAAATATAGGGGATGGTCTCTGGTGTCAAAAGTTCCTCTTTCAAAATGTCTTTCCTAGTAATTGATTATGTATTTTATGTTGAAGTATTCTTTTATTAATGGAGGGGATTTGATGGGATTTAAGTCCCACCCTACTGGACGCTGAGTGGAATCCCAGTGCTAATTCTCACTTTTTAAGCTTGCAGCTTTTCAACTACACTAAAACTAGTAATCTACAATGCTCAGCAGTTTCTATAAAACTGGCCTGCATATCTACAGTAACATGAATCATTTCCCTGACAGGCCTGAGTCTCCGAAAGACTTTCCAGTGAACCACTAAGACCAAGAGACTTATAGGACTGAAGTGACTGAATGAAGGAAGGACTATTGATGTTGGAAATTATAGAGTTAAACAGCAAATCAAATATTTGGTACACTGTTGATTCTATGATTCTTATAACTGGTCTACTATTAATCTTAGTAGAATGAATACTAAACACAAGACACTATTTCTACTTTCTCAGGAATATAAGTTAAAAAACACTATGTAAATATTGATATATTATAGTTGAAGTAAAGGAACCATGCTCATATAAAATAAATTGCATAATGGAAGAATATTCTTTGGTTTTGGTGCTGTTGGGTTAGTTTTGATTCATGCCAACTTTGTGTACAACCAAGTGAGGCATTGTCATGCCATGTTCAATCCTCACCGTCGTTGCTATGTTTGAGCCATTGTTGCAGTGACTATGTCACTCCTCCTCATTTAAAGTATTCCTCTTTTTTGCTAACCCTCTACTTTAACAAGCATGATTATATAGACACAGTTCTCCATGATCAGATCCTCAAAGTAGATGTAATGAAGTCATTTTAGTTCTACAGAACACTCAAGCTTTCTTTCTTCCAAGGGAGATTTTTCTCACTCTCTTGGTAATTCTTGGAATTCAGTAGCGGCATCCATTTCCTAAACAACATGCCTCCAGAAACTCTACAAACTTTGATAAATATTGATAGTCATAGAAAGGCTCCAAGTGTTTTGTTCATAGGGTTGCTATGAGTCATGCTTGACTTGAAGGCAATCAACAACAACAACAACTTGGTAATTTATGATATAGTCGATATTCCATGAGAACACCATAATAAAAAGGCATCAATTCAGGATTCACATATATAAGAAATAGTTTAAATGATTATGATTTTTGTTTGCTTTATTGTCTATAAATATGAAAGTATATTTTATAAAAACCTTTCTATTGCACTCCTTTTTTTAAGATTATCAAATTTATTGTGAAGAATGCTATCTGAAAATTTAATTTTTTCTGCAGTGTATTTGTGATGTTACTTGAAATACCATTTTATACACACAAACATATCCACACAGTTTCTGTTTTCCACTTCTATGATATGAGGAAAAATAACTCATTATCATCTCTTTGAAGTTGATTAAACATATGTGCAACCTTTTTCAAATAATACAAGGTGAAAATGATATGTGCGTTAAGAGATAACATTCGAATGAAAATATTTGTAAAGGTAAATCATCAAACAAAGGTAAATTGGTAAGTATGTCATAATAGCAGTGTAATGACAAGTAATGATAAATATACTGAATAGACGGGTTAGCTTTCATGTGTTAAGCATATTTTTTCATTGGTTTGCTTTATGTCTTATTTGAACTCTGCTTACTCTTTCCATTTAAATCTACCAAGGCTTACCTCAGCTATGTAATTAACAGGTGTACAGTTTACATTTGATAATGTCCTTTAATTTCCTTATGCACTTCCTTCTCCAAATAGAATAAAATACGTCAATATGTGCTTGTAGCAAGTACTTTCAACAAATTCTGAACCAAAAAAAGAGCCACAAGATCAGACAGAAAATCTACAATACAAAGCTAGTTCCCATGGACATCTATCTCTTCATTATAATTACTTCAAATTTGATTAATTCTCAGAACTTCCAATGATGAGAGCATTCATTGGCATTTTCTTTAGGTGGTGTTTCTTAGCAAATAATACATTTGGTGAGGAAGCCAACCTTTATAAAACCTGAGTAAACACTAAATGTGTCTATCACGAATGAAATTATTTTCTTGTGTGCTGGCTTCTTTCCCTACAGCTCATTCCTATTGTTATAATGAAGTGTTTTTTGAGTTGCTTTCAGACTATACAGACATGCACATAGGCAAAAATGAGGGTCTTAGCAACAACATTCTCAGGGCACATTCCTGACATGCTTTTGAGGATTAACTAAGAGTCATTAAATGATTAGCTTTTCCTGGAAAGAGCAGTTCTCAATACATCAGAACCCCACACAATGAGCTGAATCACACACTCCTTTGCCCTGTCATGATTTATCAACCTACCTTACTTACTGTTTCCTTCTTTCCAAGCACACTGCAATTAATAGAAATTTTGTTTTTCTTACTTTTTAAAAAAATTTCCAGTTTCTAGTCTCTAGAATGCATGGAATGTAGGCTCCAGAAGTAAAACACTGGCTGTTTTATTTAATAGTGTCCAACAAGAATTGTTAACAGAATCAATCTATAGAGCTCAGACGTATAAACATTCATATGATAACAGAATATTGGTATGCATCCTGAAAGAATAAATAAATCTTTCTTCTTTATTTTTTCCTGAGTTTTCAACATTTCCACAAATAAAAAAACAGGTTTATATCAAGTCATTAAAGGTGTACATATAATTTAACATTTTAAATATTTTTTTAAATTAATTTAAATTTAAATTACTAAATATAATAATAAAGTTCAATTATTAGCTCTCTTGACTTGAAAAGTAATCTCTCTTATTTTGAATGATTTTGAAAAAGAAAGTAATAATATGATGAAATTTTGCCTTATGACTTCTAAGATATTTTCCAGATTTAGTGATCACATTTCAGAAGAGTAGTAAATCTAGGTGAAAAGATGCAGTTAATGTGTACAAATCCATATAGTCTATATTTGTTTCTTTAAAATTCCAATTACTTTTGCTTGTGATTTCACTTTCTCCTGCAAGTTAAGGAGAAAAGTTTAATATCTTTATTTTAATATTGCTATTTATTTTGATTATCCAAGTAATTACAAATTT